>NW_019719372.1:253099-260960 GCF_002891405.2 Cryptotermes secundus | reverse complement strand
AAATACCCTTAAAAAGTCCAAAAATTTACCAAAAAATTACCCCCAAAATGAAAAAAATGACCTTAAACCTAAAAATATTAAAAAATGACAAAAATTACCTATAAAATTTACATTTCTGTACCAGCAGCTAATATCCGAGATAAATATTGTAACGTGTCGGCAATCCAAAAGAGTAACTTCTATGGAAACGCTAGAATAGACCGTTGCATAGGAAACAACATTCGCTCTACTGTAGTTCTAACACGAATCTCCACGGTTACGACGAATACGCGAAGCGTTCCCACAGAGACAACGCAATAACAATGGGTCATTGCGTAGGAAACGCGGAACCGACAAAGCAACGTTCCCACCGCTATAACAGAGGGTTCGTTGCATAGCAGCGACCAAGGTTATATAGCGGGGTTGAAAACATTCACACAGTCAGTGTCGGAATAGCAATCGGAGAAGAAAGTCCTTATCTAGCCGTCTAAGAAGCCAGTCTNTCGCTTCCATGTTATTCACATTTCAGAAAACATATGAAGAAAAAATCCCTAAAATGGCCAAAAATGATAAGAAATGCCCCTAAAAGTCCAAACATTTACAAAAAATTACACAAAAATGAAAAAAAAGACCTTAAACCTAAAAATGTAAAAAAATTACCTATATAATTTACATTTCTGTAACCAGCAGTTCATATCCAAGATTTATATATTTAAGAGCATCGCATTGGATAGAAGGAAAAATAGATGACATGTCATCAAAATCCGGGCCCTGGATATAAGCAATCCAGAATGACCGTGCAAAGCGGGGGCTTTACGCAACGGGCAACGTTCCCATTAATGGCGTCTCCACAGACAGACGACTCTTCAAACGTGAAAAGGCGTGCTGTCATTTTATTATGAATGGGAAACGCCATAATGCTTTGAAGATTATAGCCCTTTAAAGCATATTAAATTCATAACAGGCTTATGTCTACTTATACAGCCGACATCATGCGGGGCTGCAACTGAGTGGTGTTCGAACTGTTTATTCGAGCTGAAAAGAGTCACCGAGAGCGACTGAAAAGGACAATAATATGATTTTCTCAAATTTGTTGCCATCTTGCATGCACCCACACACACGAATACCCTGTGCTGTAGACTCGTGCGAGGGAGGTCATCAGTTCGAATACCGTCTCACAGACCACATACCTTCACTGAAGTTCTTCCTCGTTTTCCTCAATATATCCAGACAAATTTCGGGGAAGCATCTCATTTAGGCTACAGCCGTTTCCTTCCAAATCCTTTCCGATATATAATGTGTCGATTATCCTTAGACGCTATATAATCCAGTTGCTGACACTGTCACAGAAGTACTTCAAGAGGCGTATGCATGCGTGCAACTGGTAAACTGTAAGTGTGCGCTAAAGGTATATACATCAATACTGACGTAATTCAGACCCAGAGATGTGACGTACTTTCAAGCTTAATGAACAGACTTCGTATATTCATACCAAATATCCCGCGGAAGCAAACGCGTGCAATAGGACGTCCATTGCTAGGCAACGGAACAGTAACCACGACTCCTTAGAGATTATTTTCTGTGGGGTCCGTGCAAATCGGTTATAAGGAAGAAATCAATTGAGCAGTTAACCCTACATGTTAAGCGGCCTCCGTAGTCTAGAGGTAACGTTCCCACCTCATGACGGAAAAATTCAGGGAACAAGTCCTCCGGGAGGGACTTTAAGCCGTGGGTCCCGTGTCGTAGCTTTACGGCACGTAAAAGAACCTCATATCTCCAAAGGAGGTCACTGAGCCAAATTACGGACGTTTCCCGCCCAACAGCAGTCTCTAATACCTCTGGTAGATGGGGGAAGCATTATAGATACATCTCAGATAGAAGAGCCGCTCTCGCTGGCTGGGCGGGACTGATGGTAAGCACCAGTACCGGTAGGATATAGAGACTGGTAGAAATCATAGAGGGAAGCACAATGGACCAATACAGGTCTAAGTGCATGGGGAAACCCACCCTCTCCAATAACTAAATAACTAACCCTACATGTTAAAATATTTTTGGGTGACCTGACGTCAAGTGGGTTCCAATGAGAGCGGTAGCTCAGTGCACTAACGTCACCCAGAAAGATAACACATTTTCGTCATGAAAGACGACTGTCTTCTGCATCTTCACATTGTTAGGCAACCAGCTCTGCTATGAAACTGTCTGCCTGTTTACAGCCAATCGTGTTCCTGGACTAGCAGCCACAAGTTTAATCCATGTCAGTCTGTTCACTTTTGTTAGCATTTTATCAATACTAGATTATTATAACTCTATAAGGGAGAAGGCATGAATAACAAAGGAAAAGGAAGAATCTGCTAGACCATGTTATGACGCCGAGAGAGAGCAAATGCAGACAACTATGATGTTCTGTATACAACTGTCTTGTCATCACAATTTAGTACAATACCAAAAAATATAGACGCCTAAAAGGTCTTTTGATGATGCAATAAGTTCAGATATTTGAAAACGAATTAAAGCGCATTAAATTCGGGGAATGCTTGCTAGTATTCACTTCAAGGCTTCTCGTCTGCTGTCTGAAACGTACAGATAAATTATAGGAAGCTACATTTTTGACATCGATTTCGTAGAAGTAAAAAAAAGAAAAGGAAAAGTTAAATATATCCCTGTAACAGTCTGTGGAGGCCCATAGGGTTATGAGACGTCGAGACTGCCACATTTTCTCTAGACAATCGGCTCACAGATGGCAGTGAGATTGTCAGCCTTACGTACCGGCCACCCTTTAGCTCCAGGAAGTTTCCTGGTACACATTTCTGTTCCAGACTGAGTCGACCACAGGGCCATAATACGGCTGAAACAATTGGGTAAATTGAAAAGAGCCACCTCATCCGTAATCGAACCTGAGACCTTCCAGCTTGTAGCACAGTGCCTCAACCAACTAAGCTACCGCTTGTCCCAATAATAATAATTGGCTGTGCAAGTCTCCAATTTTGGATATACACGTAGAATCGAAAAGAAATTTATCTGAATGTTAATTTTTCATTACCAAATTTAGAGAATTTTCTGAACATTTTTGCTTTGACGTCGGGACAATGTCAAAAAGGGTTGGTATCGTATTCGCCGGTACGTAAAAAGAATTCTTTTGCCCCTTTTTTTAGGATCTTTTATTGCTAGTGAGGTGGGACTATGTCCCTTGTACTGCGGCCATTTCTGGCCTATTGTACCAGCCCCAAATGATACGTGAGGGTGATTGTGGAGCAATTGGTGGAATGAAGATTGGCAGGGGAAACCGAAGTACTCGGAGAAAACCTGCCTCAGCGCCATTTTGTCCACCATAAATCCCACTTGACCAGACTCGGAATCGAACCCGGGCCGCCGCGGTTGGAAGCTAGCGACTAACCGCTTGAGCTATGGTGCGGCCCTTTTTTAGGGTTACGAAACTGTGGGCCGCCGCCGTCTGGTCGAATGCTGTTCATATACTGGACTGTTTTAATTCGTTCCAAGTAGGGACAGCTATGAGGTTGCTCCAGTGACGAAACAAAAACGCATCAAATTACAGTATCGTGAGATTCCATGCTTGCACGAATGTGACTTTTATGAACGGCAACGGCAACTTGCTAGTAGATTACGGAATAATATGTCACATCAGACTCCACAGTTAGGATCCGTAATTGTATAATATGGAGATTAAACATGTAGATCGAACAAACAACAGTAAAATGGGAAGAAAACAAGTGTTGCCCTGATGTTTATGTTAAGGTTAAAAAAACGGAAATAACGTTAATTTCTCACAAAAGAAAATGGCGTCTACACAGATTAAAAAGCAGAGTGAAATGTCAGTTTCTGGCAAAACCATTACTCAATGAAAGGCGGAAATTCTTTAAAGTCCAGCTGTGGGTGTTCTATTCAAATGCCTAGAGCGGAAAACATTTTCTTTCCAGCGAAAGTCTTCACTTTTCGAAACGTTACCTTCACTCCTCGAGACAACGTCGATGAGAGGCGGAGCTGCCTATGCTACTTATCATCGGGTGCAACCGAGAAGATGGATGACTAATGAACTGACAAGTTTTCTGGAGCAGCAAGTCAAGTGTATTGTTGAGAAAATGAGAAATCCTTGTGATGCAGACATAAAATGTCAGTTAACTAGTCTCGATTCTCAGACCTTTCCGAATTCTCTTTTCGAAGAGACAAAGCAAATTTCGCTCACGCCTAATGATAATAGAATGGTTAAGTTAAGCGGAATTAGAAGCGCAGGTCACGTAGCACGCATGGGAGATATGGGAGTGAAACATGAAGGGAAGGAACTACTTGGGAGATACAGGCGTAGATGAGAAGATAAATAGATCTCAAAGAAAAAGGACGATCAAGGTTCGGTTTGGATTCAACTGGCTGAGGATACGGACCAGATAATAACCCTTGCGAACATGGCAATGGACTCTCACATTCCATAACATGTAGGGAATTTCTTGAAGCGTTGAGCGAGTAACAGCTCAATAACTACTACTACTACTACTACTACTACTACTACTACTACTACTACTACTACTACTACTACTACTACTTTACTTACTAACTAACAATCGGCTCAAAGATGGCGGTAAGGTTGTCAGCCTTACGCTTACTCCCGAGGAAAACTATTTAATTAAGTCCTGGTACTCATTTCTGTTAGAGGCTGAGTAAACCCCAGGGCCATAGTGCGGCTGGAAGGATTAGGTCAAATGAAAAATTCCAATGACCTCATCGGGACTTGAACCCGCGACCTTCCGGCTTGTAGCATAGCCACTCAACCACTACGCTACCGCGTAGTAGTAGTACTAAAAGCAAATTTGTCTCTGAGCTTAACTAATTAAGCAATATGCCATGAAGGCGTATGGGGGTGTGGATGTACAGGCCCACACATTTTCTTGACCTCGGCACTGGTTGCAGGTGAGTGGTCAGATTTACGCCCAGGCCGCTTTACCCCCGAGAAAACAGTCCCCGGTACACATTGGATAAGAAAAATTCTTGATCCTAACGGGACTCGAATTCCGACCCCTCGGTCGTCCAACCTGAGGCCAGTCACTATCCCGGCTCCCGCAGTAATAATAGTGCTTAATGAGCAATGGTAGGATAAAGTGTAGAATTACTGGGTTTTTGGACTTCTCCATCGTCCAGTATTCTAGAAAATAGAAAACACGACGTTTCGGAATACCGGACGATGAAAAAGTCCAAAAACCCAGTAATTCTGTGCGTTATACGCCATCATCAGAATCCTTTAGAATGAAGTGTAGATCCTGTTATTGAAAGTCCAGTGACGGCGTTTTGTGACACGGTAATGGAATTCAGACTGCATAAAAATAAGGGGATTTCTCAACTTGCTGCGATGTTAAAGGAAGTAAGGAAGTTTGCCTTGTACTAACATCACGCCGCCTTACACTTGCACGACTGGCGTCACCCTCTACAGGACTTCAATACATGGACTCTGGTTGCTGCGTGTCATACTAACAGAACAGCTGCTGTGGGTACGCAATTCTGCATCACGTACTGAACGCTACATGACGTCCCAAGCCGGGAAATGTCTCTCTCCTTGTCATGAGCAAACTGAACTTTGCAGCCTCCACATACACGCATCGGTTTCATTCCTGAAACCCCCCCCCCTCCTCAAGGATCTGTTCAACAGCCATGATGGACACTGACAAAATTACGAATTAAAACTGCAATGACATAAAGAAACAAAACACTTGCTGGATTTTGTCAAATTTTGTTGGCAATAAGTGTTCACTTTGGCATGGAAGTAATTTCAGACTCTTTGGCCGTTTCATACC
Source organism: Cryptotermes secundus (assembly GCF_002891405.2). Classification (NCBI taxonomy): domain Eukaryota; kingdom Metazoa; phylum Arthropoda; class Insecta; order Blattodea; family Kalotermitidae; genus Cryptotermes; species Cryptotermes secundus. Next base: position 255,183 of record NW_019719372.1, on the reverse strand, counting down.
TCAAGCGGTTAGCTGCCGGCTTCCCACAGTGGCGGCCTGGATTCGAGCCAAGGTCAGGTCATGTGGGATTTGTGGTGGACTTCGGTTCCCCTTGCCAACTCTTGTTCCAGCGACTGCTCCACGTTCATCTATCGTCCGTGGCTGGTACATTTAGTGGCCGACGTGCCAAATGGACTCAGTCTCACCCCACCCCAGGAAAATAAAATAAATTTAAAACAGATATTATTTCCAGCGTTATTGCCTTCGAATGGACCTAACGAAGGGTGGCGGCCAGAGACCGGCTCCTACCTCGTGTCTCGCAAATTTGTATCAAGGAACATAATACCGAGGGAACTGGTCGGGGGACCCGCTCATGAAAATGTCCGCAATTATGGCACTGATTACGAATTTCAGCGCGTAATGGATCCCAGAGTGGCAAGGTACAGTCTGATGTAGTGACCCGGCCGATGACATCACCTCTGTTGGTGAAGATAGTCTACTCTCAAAGAGAGATCTCCAATAAAGGTATAGGTAACCCTGTAACAGGCCGTGGAGGCCCATAGGGATGTGAAACGTCGACGTTCCCACATTTTCTAGACAATCGGTTCACAGTTGGCGGTGAGGTTGTCAGCCTTATGCGCCGGCCGCCCTTGACCACCAGCAAGATTCCTGGTACTGATTTTTGTTGGAGGCTGTGTCGACCCCAGGGCCATAGTGCGGCTGCAAGATTTTTAATTGAAAAATCCAATGACTTGATGACGACTTTCCGGCTTGTAGCATAGTGCCTCAACCACCTTCGCTACCGTGTGCCCAGCCTCCTATCCAATGGGTAACGGGGGGTCTTTCTCCGGCGGTAAAGCGACCGGGGCGTGAAGCTGACCACTCAACTCCAGCTAGTGCCGAGTTCAAGAAAACATGGATCTAAACATCCATTCCGACATACGCCTCCATGGAGTATTGCTTAATTAGCTAAGTACAGGGACAGCTTTACGTTCACCTTACCAACTTATATCATTAATTTTTCCATTTATTTGTGTTCTAAGGTTCTTTTGTCTCTTAGGACTACCTTTTGCTCCACTAATCAGGATTATGGCTTAATCCGGATGCGCCCGCCCGAATTAATACGGATTAACGAGGGTTTACTGTACGAGCTCAACACAAAGCTCTGTTACATACTCTTTTATATGGGTGCGGAACTTGGTCCCTCCCATTACTCAGTGGAAAAATGGGAAACCACTGAGAGGGTAAGTGGGCGTGTTATTGGGTGGCTGTGTTGTTCCTAGACGGCTAAGTGAGTAGGTCAGTGAGGGACTAAATGTGTTACTGAGAGGCTGGGTGAGTTATTGAGTGGTTAAATGAAAGAGTACCACATAGTTTCTCTGGATTTTTTGTTCAGTTTCACGCTCAATTCTATGATAACTATACAGTTTCTATATTACAACAAGTTTCGGCCAATATTTTTGGCCGTCATCATGAATTACTTAACATTCTTAACTCTCTCCTCTATTATCCCTCAATTGGCCAATGTGTTCAATGGAGGAAGATCATGTTGTTGTGTACAAAATAGGTTTTTAGTTGTATACTCTGTAGACTCTCTGTTAACACTGACAAAAATGTTGTTGGCCCATTTACCGTGACCTTTTGTACATAAAATTAGCTCCGCCCTCTATTGGAAACATGAAATTAAAAATTATGAATTCTGTGCGGAGTGTAAACAACATAGCAAGCCACGAACAAACACGGACAATGTTAAGAATCTCCTTTCTCAAGACAGACAAGCGGCACAAGATCAGCCACCTCCAAGAAAGTCAATAGGAGAACTGACACGAACCTGCATGGTTTATAAATTTTAATCCTAAACAACAAAGTTTTTAAAAAAACTTTAAAAGTTTTAATACCAGGAAGGCTGCTGTGACTGAAAAGTTGAACAATGTGTACATTGTGTATTTCAGACATTATATAAGCTTCGAAATGTGGTGTTGGAGAAGGATGGAGAAGATCAGTTGGACCGATTATGTGAGAAATGAAGAAGTGTTAATTAGAGTCAGTGAGCAGAGGAATATCCTACATGAAATAAGAAAACGGAAGGCTAATTGGATTGGTCA
>NW_019719372.1:210503-252792 GCF_002891405.2 Cryptotermes secundus | reverse complement strand
TATTGATGCCCTCTGAGGATGATCCGTAGGGATCGAAATATGTACGGGTGATGAGTTTTCAAGTGATAAAACTTAAATAGTCACACTGGACGGTGTTATTTTTGTCTTTGTAAAATATTTCCATTTCTCCGTGTCCGAATATACTGAGAAATTATGAAACGGGACCTTATGGTAATTGTAGTGATTCTCCGGCGCGTAGAGACAGGTTCGGTCGGTGTGGAGTTAACAACTGGACTTAGCGTAGCGGAACAAAGCAATTTCTGTATCCCATTGCGCCGAAGCAACCACGCATGCACTGATAGGTCCAACAGAGTACCAAAGTTCCGGAAAGCTGTTTTCGATTGCCTTCCCTTAATTGACTTGCAGGCGGCTTAGTTCCGACAGACGCACGATCAATAAGACTCCCACCCACGTAAGTTACACCGGAGGTTGAGGCAGGTAGCCGCTGACCCTGGTTGCCTCATCGACCCAGCGTCGGTTCAGCTGAGGTCAGCGTTTCTCAGAACAGCCAGTTTCCTGATCAGCTGATATAACAGAATGTAGCTGTCACCCCCTTCTGGTATAGTAATTCTGTAAGCACTCACACGACAGTTATTTTGGAGCCACATTCAGGTCGCCCATGTTTAATACACATGACGTTTCGGAGTCGACTCTTCATACCTTGTACAAGTCATAACCTCATTCAGACACTCTGTTATTTGTTGACCTTGTATGAACTACGGAGTTTGATTAAGCACCAGTTTAAAAAAGAAGGTAAAGCTATTCCTGTAACAGGACCTGGAGGCCCATAGGTTTGTGAGCCGTCGAGGCTCCCATATTTTCTAAACAATCGGCTCACAGTTGGCGGTCAGCAACGGTAGCGTAGCTGGTTGAGGCACTATGTTACAAGCCCGAAGGTCGCAGTTTCGATTTCCGATGAGGTAGTTGGATTTATCAACTGAATTACCGTATTTACGCATGTATAGGCCGCGTGCGTGTATAGGCCGCAGCACAATTTTCAGACAGAAACTATAGAAAAAATAATTTTCTTGGAATATTATTTCAGGAGTATTACACCCTGTATTACTAATTATGAATATAATTTTTTTTAAATGAAGTGTGATTTCGAATATTTCGAATATAAGCCACACTCCAGTTTTCCTCTTGAATTTTTGGCAAAAAATGTGCGGCCTATACATGCGTAAATACGGTAATCCTTCCAGGCGCACTATGTCCCTGGGGTCGATTAAGCCTCTAACATAAATAAGTATCAGGAATCTTCCTGGGGGTAAGGGTGCGGCCGGCTCGTAAGGCTGACCTCACCGCCATCTGTGATCCGATTGTCTAGAAAATGTGGAATCCTCGACGCCTCACAATCCTATGGACATCCACGGCCTGTTACAAGGATACTTTTACCTTTAAGTTTGAAGGCACCATGGAAATATTTTGCAGAACTTCATTACATAAACACACACTGGACGTGATGTTGCATCACCGTTTGGAGTAAAGCCCATTGATAAATACCTATCAAAATGTTTTTTTTTCTCTTCGCGCTCTTTATACTTTCTGCTTCCGACACACAACACTCGGTTTGTGTACCGTGGGCTCCACTACTAGAAGACACATTTGATGGCGGAGTGCTATAAAGGCGCTGTTTCCTCTAAGAACAGCTGAATGTTGGCATTTGTTTGATTCTTATTGCTCAATACCGCATATCCGTAATTACTGAGTAACTTGATTTTAACAATCAGCTGTTAAGGCAGTTCTAGATTTCTGCAGTAGTTGTACCATTCACCTCCAATTAGTGCCCAGGTCAAGAAAATGTGGATCTATACATCCACTCTTCCATACGTCTTTATGGCGTGGTGCTTCATTAATTAAGCATAGGAACAATTTTACCTTTACTAACTTCATAGAGCTGAGCCCTTCTTGAGAAGCCTCCAATTATGCAGTTACTCAGGAAATTCCCAGCATTTTATGGAACTCGAAGATTCATTACCGTTGTGGGAACCGCCCATATAGAATCACGCGTTGCACCGACAACGCACTTCCGACACAAGAATTGCAATAATCGCTAGAAAACATTCGCTGCTACGCAACGACTAATAAATTATTTATCCGCGGAAATAAATGAATACAACGCAGTAACAGTACGATACAACCAAGTGTTCTCTTCACGGTTAGAACGAAACTACTTAAGGCGATCAATCTTACGACCGTTCAACTGACTAAGATGCCGTTGTAGCATAAAATATATAAGTTAGCAATGATCTGCTCTGTAAAGCCTGTAATGACAGAGGAGGAATTTTATGTAGTGCAAAAGGAAGAATTTTCAATAACATGCTATATGTGAGAAATATACACTTGACGAAAGGCCAAGCATATTCATAAGAGACGACCCAATCTTCTCGTCAGAGAGGATGTTACATAAGGACTATTACTGCAACTGTTCAGTTGAAAAAAATCTCTGGTCGTGGTCCTCAAGGGGCCTGACACATAGACGAATTGACTGGCGGTAAACCGAGAGTCGTAAATAACTTTGGCTTAAATCACCAGAGCCTATCCGAAGAAAGCCTATCCAGGAAGAGCCTGTCTTCTTCAACCATTCTATCTGCAACTTGCTACCGGGAACCTGCAACCTGCAACATTCAAATTTTCAGGCCGAAGAAAAAGAAAAAAAAATCAAAACTCCCTATTCTGGCTCCGTCGCCAGCTGCATCCAGATACTGGCGACTTGCCACCATCAGCACACAGCACATTCTCGAATGCAATGACACGCGCTGTAANCTCAAGGGGCCTGACACATAGACGAATTGACTGGCGGTAAACCGCCAGTCGTAAATAACTTTGGCTTAAATCACCAGAGCCTATCCGAAGAAAGCCTATCCAGGAAGAGCCTGTCTTCTTCAACCATTCTATCTGCAACTTGCTACCGGGAACCTGCAACCTGCAACATTCAAATTTTCAGGCCGAAGAAAAAGAAAAAAAAATCAAAACTCCCTATTCTGGCTCCGTCGCCAGCTGCATCCAGATACTGGCGACTTGCCACCATCAGCACACAGCACATCCTCGAGTGCAATGACACGCATTGTAACAAAAGGACTGCCGCTTTATGATCTCAGCAGTGCAGACCGAATGACGCTCTATGACAAAGCAATACCTCGCCACGAAGTGCCAGCTGCAGCAACTCAATGATGTTCGGTAAAGCGGCCATGGCCGATTTAATGACACTACTCGGCTTGGAAAAACTAAGTAAAACCACGAAATATATCAGACTGGACTGCCGAAGTTGTGGCAGAATTTCCAACCACGAACCTGCAGAATAGAGCTAAGAATTATTACCGACAGAACGTACGTGTCCGGTAGTTAGCAATATATGGCTTTGCCACAGCTCAGGAGGCTAGTTGCCGGCCTCCCACTTTGACTGCCCAAGTTCGATCCCACTCATGTTATGTGGAATTTGCTCCAGACCCTGATTTTCTGTTGTGTTTGCCCATAATATAATTACCTGTACCTACACTGTGCTGTGCCCGTAATTGGCCTTGCAGCTGTTTACACAGCACATAAATAACAAAGAATTGAATTGAATTATTCTACTAGTTAGGTTTCCCTCCGCCAATTCTCATTGCACCAGCTGCTCATTATCATCTGTGGTTGATAAAGCAGGTCCCCTAGTGACCGGCGTATAACACGGGTATGTTTCGCCCCGCCCGGTTGGAAGATAATAAGACTGCACAGCTTTTTAATTTTTTTTTTAATTCGCTTAGTGGGGGGTGGAGTCTACCTGGGTCCACTCGGCACGGCTGCCACTGATTGGCCTATTGTACCTGCCCCGGGTGATTATGATGATGGAGAATTTGGTGGAATGAAGATTGGTAGGGGCAACCGAAGTACTCGGAGAAAATGGGGCAGAGCCACTCTGCCCACCAAAAATCCCACTTGACCAGACCAGGGATCGAACCGGGGCCGCCGCGGTGGGAAGCCAGCGACTAACCGCTTGGGCTATGGCGGGCCCTGGACTTACTCCACGCCCACATGAGAGACGCGACAAGACGCGACAAGACGCGACAAGACGCGGAAGGTTGTGATGACATTCTGGTTGCTGGGGCCATTCGCAAACCTCACAGATATGTATTTTTTTTAATTCGGACAAAGAATGGGCAAGGAGAAAGCGAAAGGCCTTGGTGTTACTCAATGCAAAACTCGGTGTACCCTGGTAACAATCCCAGTACCTTCGCTCTACAAGTCCAACATTATATAGAGATCTCTGATTCGAAACCAGGGATAATACGGTGAGTAATATCTTAAGCAAAAAATGGTTAATACTTTTGAATAAAGATCTGTAAGTCCAATCGTAAAGTCTGCGCGTTCCCTGGAAATCATTAACAGTTCTCTTTTACATCAAAGTAAATTTCTTCCGAGACATGACAAGCCATGGAACAAGTAAGCCCATAGAAACTTTGGTTGAAATTATGTGTCCATGTGTTGTGGGATATTGATTACTCCACACTGTCATGGCAGTATAAAGAACGCAAGCAAAATTAATAACCCCTTCTCATTTACCAAAATTGCACAGTCACAATAATGTATAAACCGCACGGCGTAATTACACTGGCTGGAGTGCTCAGCCTTCCACGGGTGATCAATAACTGAATAAGCTAGGCACGGAATGCATGATGAATTGCATGACGTAATGAGGACAGAAGTGATACAGAGCTCAGGACGCTTGTGTGTTTGTTTGTGTCAGACATCTTGAAGTACCAGCTGCTTCACAAATAATGTTTATTTGTTTGACCTCTTCAAACGGCCTGGACGGCCCGGGTTCGATTCCCGGCAATGAAAGATTTCTGTCTTCTCGACAGTGTCCAGACCGGGTCTGTGGCTCACCCAGACTCTTTGAATAGGATTATGAATCAAACGTTTTGAAATATGAAAAATGAAATTAAATTTTATTTATATATATTTCTCTTTAATCCTATCGAATTACTTGATTTGGTTAGAAATTTATTTACGAAATTGTTTTTGTAGGGTTTTGTGACTTAAACTCTTTATATTTTTACAAAGCTGTTTTGCTTCCCCATTCAATCGCTCATTAAAAATTAAAATGGAGCGCCCTGTAGAACATCGTGTCTGTGTCCATCACATCTGTCTGTGTGTCAACCTTTCTATCCGACTGTCAGTTTCTCAGCGACGTATGCGTCATACCCTGAAATATTCAGCAGAGTTTCTTAAAATTTGATATGGCAGACTTTCGCCAAATATGTTTAGGCCATATTGATCCGTAACGTAACCTCACAAATGTGTCTTCCAGAGACGTAGCTGAGGTTCGAAATGGCCGGTCGCTATTGAAAGTTGCTGAGTAATTCCGATTTTCTTCAATAATGAGCTTTATTATATCGTCACGAGACTGCGTTACTATAGACGTGGTTTGGACTGGTAATCAGATTTATTGGGCTCGACAACTCGAGACTACACCTTACAGATCACGGTCACACATAGATCAGTGTTCTCAGGTACTGTCTTCACTGCTCTGCTTGGTAACGTCTTCTAACAGTGGAAGTTCCTCTGTTACCGGGCTCACGTCCTCGCAGGCTGACGGCCATCTCACGCCAATTTCCTCCTTTTCTGTCGTCTTATGACTTTCCCGTAATGAATCTGACACTTATGCTACGACCGAACGTCAGTCGGCCAGTCTGTCTTGGAATAAAGCACCCAACCAGGGATTACGACCAGATTTTAATTACTGTCAGACAGTTGCGTGTTTGTTGATGTGGGGCGCTCTCTTTGACGAGAGCAAGGGTCTGTCGTATGTAATCCTGCTGGTCTTCGTCAGAGCAGTAATTCTTGGGCTCTCAAATTCAAGGCTTCCCGTTTCCTAACCTCCTACGACTAGCAGAGCTATGGTTGAGGTAATGTTGGTAATACTGATCAGAAGGACTTACTCTGTATGCTGTTGAGATGCCTTCATTGACATGACATGCATACCAAGTTTCATGAAGATTAGTACAGGCCTTCAAGCCTTCAATTAAGTTTTTGCCTCAGAAATTTGAGAAAGGATGTAGTGATAATAAGAGAGGACATAGATCAAATTGCGATAATTATAAGAAAGTAAACCTTCTATGCACCGTGAGTAAAGGATGTGCTAAAATTATAGCGAAAAATTGGAATAATAATATTCTGTTTTCATTTACAACAAAAGCAACGGGATAACAGACTGCCATTTTCCGTGATGTCTGCCTGTCTAAAACTCAGCACAGTTACCGTTCATTTGTTACAAAAGAAATAAATTGGCTTTCGGAAACAAAATATTCAATAATTAAAAAATACCCTTTGTTACATTTACCTCTCAGTAAAAGAAAAACAAAAGAATTAATAAATCCGTGCCACATGCTGATGACTTCATTATAAAAGAAAAATGTCAGCATTTCGCAACCTTCTTCGGTAAGGATTCAAGTCATGGAATTGGAGGAACCGCTGAAACAGCCACAGAAACAACTGGTCTCCAGCGTCCTATTCAAGATCAAACAATAACGCCACTAGACTCGTATTCGTGGGTAGAAACTAATTTGAAAGGAATTATATTTCGTTACACGAACACAGGTTTATTATTCCAGCGAGAAAAAAGGCGTTGCAACTGGGTGTCGGAACCCGCCCATATGGAGCCAGAAACTTGCAACACATGTCTGCATCCCTTTCCATGTGCTTCGGACAGTGCTAAAACAACCATCCGCAGGATGTAATGTTTTTGCTGTTGTTTTTTGGTTGTCATTGGATGTTATGAAGACACACTAAACCTTAAAAACAAGTAAAATAGGATGTGTGTGGGTTATGTCCTAACGCTCTAAATCAAAAACCAAAGATCACAGAAAAACGAAATTTGGCATAAGTACATAACGCAGACTTGGGGGTGCTGACGTCACGCATATCTGTCTTTTTTTTTAACTTTCACGCCCGTTCTGTTTACGGATTTCAATTAATGAATTTACACGCAAGCGATAATTTTGAGCGGGACGCAAAATGAGGACGAAACCGTGGAAAGAAAATTTATGTTTCATAATAAGTAAATAAGAATAAAATTAAGAATTATGTTCTGGAGAGCACAGCAGTGGCATGTCGCAATATCTCGGACTGAAAATGAAGAGATTACGGCGGCCATTTTAGTATCTATGCTGCCCTCCAGTGACAGAAATTAGATATAGTATTGCTCTCCAACAGTAGCAATGCGAAATATGAAACTGTATTTTACCATGCTTTTCATTCGCATTCAATTGGTATGAAGCTCTATACGAATATAAATTATAAAAGGTAAAAGTAAAGTTACCCCTGTAACAGGCCGTGAAGGCCAGTAGGGTTGTGAGACGTCGAAGTTCCCAAATTTTGTCTAGACACTCGGCTCACAGATGGGGGTAAGGTTGTCAGTCTTAACTGCCGAACGCCCTTTACAACCAGGAGATTCCTGGTACTCACATCTGTTGGAGGCTGAGTCGACCCCAGGGCCATAGTGCGGCTGGAAGATTAAGTAAGTTGAAAAAGTCCAATGATCTCATTGGGAATCGAAACCGCCACCTTCCGGCTTACAGCATAGTGCTTCAACCAAATACGCTTCCGCGTGCCTCACGAATAAAAATTATAGATGTGTGAAGATTATTTACTGTAAGTATAATAAAAATAAATCAATGTATAGTTTAAGGGGTAACCTATCGACAACTTGAATAAAGAACTGTTTTAATATTCATTTGGTATTAAAATATCCCGACGCTCTATATGAATAACATTTTCAAGTGTCTAAAGAAATTCATTACCCTAAGAAAAATAAAATTAATACAGATATCATCGGTAAGCTATCGCTATCCTCAGGAATCTTAGGTGCTTGCAATTATTGGATGGGACACAGAGGAAACTTCACATAACATAAGCATGTTCGCTGCGCTCCATTAAAATGGAGACCGCTAACCAACCACCGGCAAGGCCATGTCTTACGGCTTACTTTTTTTTATTGCTAGTGGGGTGGGACTAATTCCTTGTACTGCGGCCACTGTATCATCACCAGATGATAGGTGGGAGCAATTAATTACTTACTTACTTACTTATGGAGATAAACCTTCTTGAGGAGAAGCCAAATCTGCAGCTACTGAAGAATTTCCCAGAATTTTATGGAACCCGAAAATTCATTACCGTGTTCACAAGAGCACTCCATTGGTCCCTATCCTGAGTCAGATCAATCTAATCCATACCTTCCCATCCTATCTCTCTTAGATCCGTTTCAAAAAGGAAGGACACATCACAGACACAGTACACACAGAAACGACTCCCATAGTGGACGAACCATACTATACGAGAGTTTGAATTAAGACATATAGATGAATAATCTTAACAAGTTTTAGTATATACAAATTTTATTATAGTTGACGAATAATGTATTTTTTAAATAATTTTATGAAAGACACAAGATGGCAAACAATGTAATAGCTTAGCGTAAAAAGCGAACCTGAAGATGGCACTACGAGTATGTTGCAGAAACAGGTAGCAAGAAGCGACATATGAAATTGAGTGCACTACAAGACGGCCATTACATACGTATCACGGATCAATATTGTTCACCCACCTACGCCTTGGTCTTCCCAATGGTCTCTTTCCTTCTGGCTTTCCCACCAATATCCTATAAGCATTCATCTTCTCCCTCATTCATGCTACATTCCCTGCCCACCTCACCTTCCTTGGCTTGGCTTTAAGACTAGTATTAAAAATAATAATAATAATTAAACAACAGTCTATTGTTTTCCCTTTCGATATACACTAATACAGTCAGTACTACTATGCTACTTGGTTTAGGCAGAACCGTCTGTGTTATGGCGTTCGTTAGGAGTCGTTTATGAAGCCGACTGTTTGCCTTTCTCGGATGGACGTTGAGAGAAACATACCGAAACGGCTGCCCACACCATCTGATTCTTGCGTGCTCAACTGCTAAACCAGACCAATGAGACTTGCCTAATACCCGCTCTGGATTCACTATTCACGGCGCGTTGAAACAACAATACGGACAGTGATGTGTTTTCTGTATGTCCGACTCCAGGTTAAAAAGACGATATATTGAATGGAAGCTACAGTTACAGTTCTAGATTCTACAGTTCACTATTGTTGTAGGCTTTGCCTAGCAACCGCTGTTTACTCGTTGCTAAGCAATGAAGCTCGTGTTGTCACACTTGCTTGAATGTGGGCAGTTCCCACACTTACTTTAATTCCGAATTTCCTGATTTAGCAACCACTAAACTGAAAGATGTGTTTCATCTGGCGTGGAAATTATGAATAACTACAAGTTTTGTCACTGTGCAGTGGCGAAGAAGGCGGTCGAATAAAAACAATTAACATATCTCGGCTTGTATGAGAAATAATAAATATGCATACACACCATCATAAAGAGCGCGAGATTAGCTTTTAATGGAGCCATAACTGAACTTTCATATCCCTTCCGGATGCCGAACATGGCGGCGCTAGTGACGCTTCTGTCCGACATGTTTGTGCTTCCATCATGATGTTATTCTCCTTTGCAGGTTGCGTAAAAGTACGAGAGAGTAAATGATCTTGATTTCTTAACTCATAAAGCTATCTAATCTTTTTAAACGCTAGTAATAAGTTCATGGAATTTATCTTCAATAAAACACTGCGCCCAATGATTGCCCTTTCCTTTAACGGGACACACATGCACACACACGAGGCTATTTCACAACTGATCGGACACAAATGGTATTCTCTTCCATCGTGGGCACGGCACACTTACATAACGCGCTGTTTTACGAAAGACCCCCACCCCTCAAACACACGCTCACCGAAACACCGCTCCTCACTCATTAAGGACGTGGCACATATACGCGATATTCTGTTTCACGACGGAACGGAGATTGAGTCAAGCAGGGACGGTGGAGATTTTGATGCACAAGACATCCAGTTTCCAGCAAAACCATTTTTCATCGAAGCGTTTGAATTTCGCTAGAACGGTGACACTCGGCAGTCAACTGAACATTGCAGTGCTGCAACCTCCTGTTTACCCGTCAGCCTCCATTCATCCAGACATTAATATTTGGACTCCGTAACACAAATCACACCAAAAGGAAACTTCCCCCAATTTTAAATATCTACGTGTCACATGACCAGTTTCTTTTTTTTCAGATGCACTCCACAAAACTAGAAGGTTCTATAAATGTTTCGTTCTAAGTGAAATACATTTAATCTGCAAGCATTATTTCAAAATGTGGCAGTCATGTCGCCGTGAATGTTGTGACACAACGGCGATTCTTGGAAAATATATGTATACTGTATGTATTTACACTTACACATGAATGTGATATGTTGCACAGGATATCCCGGGCCACTAACAGACACTCCGCATGCCTTGACGGTTACACAGCCATGAGGACATTGCCCTGTTCAAATACTGGCGACTCCATTTCGTAGCTTGAACTATTCATAGGCTAAATGAAATAAGTTCAAACGAAACTTATAATCAAGTCCGAATCGGTAAATATTTGCCTTCTTCCGAATTGGCTGAAATGGGCAAATGTTTTCAATTCTGATTTTCGACATGCTATTTGAAAGTTCCAAGGAAGTCCGGATAACCGGAATTGCACTGGACAAGTGAACTACAAGTCTGTACTGACAGAGATAATTTACTGGGATAATTTTTATTGCTAGTGGGGTGCGACTAAGTCCGTTGTACTGCGGCCACTTCTGGCCTATTGTAGCAGCCCCAGATGATACGTGAGGGTGACTGTGGAGCAATTGGTGGAATGAAGATTGGAAGGGGAAACCGAAGTACTCGGAGAAAACCTGCCCCAGCGCCACTTTTTTTTCCCCCTTGGCACTACAGCCCCAGTGGGCCTAGGCCTACCTCCATGAATTTCTCCCTTCATTTTTCGGTTTTTATAGATCTTACACATTCGGTAGGACTCCTTGGGCGGGTGATCAGCTCGTCGTAAGGCCTCTACCTGTACATGAATACAGAAAAACGCACACAAACATCCATGTCCTGAGTGGGATTCGAACCCACGATACCGGCTTCCGAGCGAGCGAAGACAGTGAATGCCTTAGACCGCTCGGCTACCGTGAGCGGCCCAGCGCCACTTTATCCACCACAAATCCGACTTGACCAGACCCTGGATCGAACCCGGGCCGCCGCGGTTGGAAGCCAGCGACTAACCGCTTGAGCTACAGCGCGGCCCTTATTTACTGGGCTAAGATCCAAGTGTTATAGAGAAAAACACAGCTTCTAGTAAGGGTGTTGGTCCAAACGCACAGGACGCTAAGCACATCTGCCTAGATGTGCTTACATGCAAGAGTGTCATTAGTGGAGGTCATGTTTCAAATGGTATTACTGAATAAAGTAAGTAAAAAATGTTCATATGAATAATTACTGACATGATAATCTAGTGAAATTTGATGCCAACATCAGCAAAAACAGTTTCTCATCAATTTGTAGGCTGGAATTTTAGGTGAGAGCCTCATAAGCATTTACATTTTTACGGGCACGAGCTAGTGGCAACAATTTCCTTAATCTTCTTCGTACCTATACACACTTATGTCGACTCTTGGAAGACGACGGCACTCCACACTCTACAGTTCACTAAAGAATGCACTAAGTCTTCTCAGTCTGCTGTATATTCATATGTTGTCGCCTGGTGACGGCTTCCAACGCCGCAGCTTCCTCAGCTTCTGTGTTCACATCCTTACTGGTCGGCGACTGTCTCACAACTGACTCAATTCTAGTCTTGTCCTGCTTAAACACCTCGGAACGGACCACATAGAAAAAACCTCTCCCAACAATTCTTCTACTGCTGCGTCATGTAGCTGTGGTACGGACCGCGTAGAGAATACCGCTTCCAAGTTACTCCATTGGTGGGTGTTACGAATATGTTGTAGTCATTACCCAGCAACGGCTGTTGTTAACAGAGCCATTACTTAGCAACTGGTCTACATGCTACGCTATATTAGATTAGAACTTATCGAGGTTATCATAGTGATGGTTGTGAAGAGTTCTATCTTCTTGGAAGCCGTTACCACAAAACCAGTGAACACACAGCAGACTGAGGAGACCGCATGCTGTAGTGTACTGCAGTGCGTGAATTAGCGACAGCCCTATAGTTTCTTGTAGTTACGATCTGTAAGTGTTCGGTAAATCTAATTACCAATCCAAACTCCGTTTAGGTCAATCATACACCTGACAATATTATTTATAATGCAATATTTCATTATTATATTAATATTTCATATTACAGAATCATGAAAATGTGCTTCAAGGATCTATAAGATAACTTCATAGCATTAATAAAGACTGAATTTCAAAATATGAAACAGAAAAATAAAAACAGGGCATTCGAACAGAGACTACTGGAAACACTTTATAACATGGGTCACATGTTGATTATCTGGAGAGTATAGCATTTCGTTTTAGTATTTAAACTATAAAATAAGTATATAAATACCAAACAATTTGTAAAATTTAAGCTAAAACAACAAACGAAGGACCTAGTTTTGTGGAGGGCTTTTCAAACAGAACACTCAAGTTTACTTTGGCTCTCTTTATTAAGTGATGAAGAACGCCTAATGTGGAGGTCATATCTCTACGTCAGTCTGTGAGTTAGTATTAGAGTGGTAACCCCACTACAGTTTACATAAGTCGATGAATGGGCATTTTCCTGTATTACACAAAACTTTTCAAGGTTTGGCTGAAATAGATAAGGAAGGGTTTCACTAATTTGTATTTCATTAACCCCATTTTCAAGTGAGCTTCAAGCTGAACTTCTGCCCATTATGTGTGCTACATTGTGAAGCACTCCCTTTGCAAATTTATATGCTTCTTTGGGTGCGCGGGATGGAAGTGAATGAACTGCAACGTTGTGAGCATCACAGCTGAGAGTCTGACGTGTTTGTTGCGTCATCCTACACTCCACTTGCAGCCATGACGTCATACACTGTGGAACAGGGCAGTTAGTCATCAGGTGTTATTTTAAGACAGAAAGAGTTGCTGAAATGGAGCCACGTTCATTTTGACAATTTGATTTCAGATCCGCGCCGTAGTGGTCCTATTCAGAAATGTGGAACTGCGTACGACTTGAAGGAAAAAGCGAGAGCAGACGGCTGATTAGGACTCACGGAAGAAAATTTTCGTCCTTTCTAGCAGAACCGCACATGACAGCCGTCAGGGCATCCCCAAACCTTCACTGCTATGCTGCATTACTTTGCTAACGAGATTACATCATTATTATTCAGCGAAGTAAACCGTTACATCAGCATCACAAAGTTAATAATAATAATTTGTGGGCGCCATAATCCATGATGTACCTTGATCTCTCTTTTATAGTTTAATTATACACACAGTCGGTAGAAATCCTTGGGCGGGTGATCAACCCATCGCAAGGCCGCTACTTACATATGACAGCACAAAACACAGAATAAACGCAGACAAACATCCATGTCTCAAGTGGGATTCGAACCCACATCCCAGTGTTTGAGCGGGCGAAGATAGTTCATACCTTAGACCGCGTGGCCACTGTGCTCGACATTACAAATTTTCCAGATACAAGTTTCAACAAACCTCCGGTGTTCATGCGCAGACGGGAAATCCAAGCATGTTGTGACATGAATGACGAAAGACGGTATAGCAGAACCAGAAGAGAATGCCGCTGCCAGGGAATGTCTCTGTATATGTTTCCACGGCAACCGACTCACGTGATCACGGTAACACATAGGCACGCAACAATAGAACAGCTGCTGGAGGAGGTTTTCTCTTGGGTCCGTGCAGAGACTATATCAAGAGAGAGTGCACAGTTGCCCGTGTGGATGAAGGGTGGAATGCCTCCGCCGTCGCCCTGCGAGTCGGAGGAAGTGACTGTCTGGGGGTATAACCGGGCCTTCCTGTTCGTGTGGGATATGAATACGGGGACCTGGCCCTCCAAGTTGGTGGGAGTCTCGAATCTCAGACAATAAAATGTGATCATGAGTCTCGCGGGACTCGGACCAGAGAATGAATGCGCTGGCGGGGGCCAGCAGCAATTGTAAACGACAGATTCATCCTCTCGTCAGAGAAGATGTTATGTAAAGACTATGATCAAGTGTTCAGTTAAAAAAAAAAAAGAAAGAAAGAAAGAAAGAAAGAAAGAAAGAAAGAAAGAAAGAAAGAAAGAAAGAAAGAAAGAAAAAAAAATGCCGGTCGTGAGTCTCAACGGGTTTGTAGCCAAGACGAACTGATTGGCGGTAATCCGCCAGTCGTGAAGTGACTCTGACTCTGGCCCCACACTATTGCTGAATAGAAAAACGCATTCAATGGTCGATTGCTATACGACAATTCGGCAGTCGTTCAAGAGGAAGTTGCACATAACACACAAGTGCTTAGCAAAGAATGAACAGCTTGATTTCGTGTTCCATTCCACTAATGTACTTTATTTAGTACACTGCAGCTATTCTGAAACTATAGAGCCTATGGTTTCTGGAGCGGATGGCTCGTTTTAATTGCCCTGTAGGAAGTCGTGTCCGTTCCTATCTTGTGTGTGATACAACGCTGTCATTTGCATTCTGTCTTCTGGGATATGGCGCAGTGTGGTTTGACAGATACACGCCAAGGCTTCAAAGGAAATGTTTACCTCTGTCTTTAAGGTATACAATCATAGAACGTTGGTACCTACTTCCCAAACTACATGTCATCACGTCACAGAAAACAATATTCAAGTTCAACTCTGTGTAAGGGAGACTTGTGCTTTTAACATGGAGGAGGAGGAGGAGGAGGAGGAGGAGAAGAAGAAGAAGAAGTCACAGTACAATCGGTTGAAATGAAATTCTTAAGAAGCCTCAAACGATCTACTAGTTTGTATTGGAGAAATGACAGAGAAAAGCTACATGTACTTGCTGTAAGTGGAGAAATAGAACAGAGTATCTAGACAGAATGTGAGAATCTGTTTCCAACTGCTTTCAAGAGAAAGAAGAGAAATGGGCAGATTTCGTAAACGTCAGTTTCGAACCGAAACGTTATCCTCTCCTTGAAAGAAGGAAAAATAGAAGGGAAAAATTTGCTTCTCATCAGTGTGGCGGGCCATCTAGTTTCATTGCTGTGTATGAAGAGTAAATCAGATCATCACACTAAAGCCCAGTGTACATGCGTTTTCTGGGCACAATACTTCTCTATTATATGCCTTGAGCTGAGGCTGGTCCGCAGATATATAAAAGTAAAGCTATCCCTGTAAAGGCCGTGAAGGTCTATAGGTTTGTGAGACGTCGAGACTCCCACATTTTCTAGACAATCAGCTTAAAGATGACGGTGAGGTTGTCAGCCTTATGGTCCAGCCGCCTTTTACCCCCCGGAAGATTCCTGGTACTCATTTCTAGTAGAGGCTGAGTCGAACCAGGGCCATAGTGCGGCTTGAAATATTAAGTCCATTGAAAAATCCAATGACCTTATTGGGAATCGAACCCGCGACCTTCCGGCTTGTAGCATTGTGCCTCAACCAACTACGCTACTGCGTTCCCCTGGTCCGTTGCTGTAACCCAACTTGTAAATCATTTAACACCTTCCACGCTGAAATAATTTCAGAAATAATTTTGCTCTTACTGAAACATAAAGTCAGTGCCTTAAACAGGAGTAAATTTATGGATGTGCTGCAAACCGCCAAGTCGTCAGATAATGAAAATATCCAGGCGTCACAACGTCACCCCGGTTTACGGTACCTGTAAAGGTGAGAGAGGAATAAGCCATAAGGTACAGGCTATGTGTCTATGAGAGTGTATGAACAGAACCGAGAAGGTACGTAATTATCCTCGTGCCTTTCCCTCCAGAAGAGAAAGTCGTTTACGGGTCTTACGTGTTTAGGGGAAACAACACAATGTTCATTATTTGGGTTTTAATTAAGTTAGTGGTAAAGACCATGATGACAACAAGAATATGACCTCTGAACCAACATATCATCACTATGTTCAGAGCACCTCCTTAATTTCTTGTCCTGCTCTCTGAATCCTAACCTTCAGTGCTGTAATCCTTCGTGTTCCGAGTTCAAAGCTAGATTTGATAATTCAACTTGCCACAACTAAGAACGAACATGGGGAAATAAAATCTCTTGAAGCGGGGGATTTGAATTCATGGTGCGGCATGAAACAACTGACCAATCGATGAGAAAAAAAAAATTAAGAGAATTTGAATATTTCCGTCTCACCATTAAATTTCATTTTTTTTTTCTAAGCGACAGACCATATTAGTTGGGCTCGTCGTCACCATGGCACGGCGCGTTCTCAGGTTGCGGATGCAGGAGACCGCCTCCAGATATAGGAGGTTGCTACGAATATATCGAATAAGCATATCGAACAGCCGACAAGGGGTTGGGCATGGGGCTACTAACTCCATGCGATCGTGCATGCTCTTCCTGGAAAGCGCTGAGTGAGCGGATTGGGCACACTACGAGGAGTCGAGCGTATGCCGAAAAACTTTCCAGAGGACATTCTTAATTTTGGCGAAATTGTAAACATCAAATTCGTGAGAACAGAGGGATGTGGTGTTTCAGCATTACTGTCCAGCGAGCAATGCACACGAACGCCTTGTAATGTTAAGTTGCACTGTACAAATCGGAGTACGTTACGTTCGGTCGACACAAACCGTACTTAAACTCTGAAGGCAAAACAGGATGCAGGTTCCTGAACTCCTGAAGCCTCTATCTTCACTATGTACAGTTATCCAAGCAAGTAGGAAGCAGGTTCTCATATTGCTGTTTACTTTACATGAATACTACATACAGAAATGGCTGAAGCCAAGGCCTTCAGAACATTTATTAGAATCTACTCCTTATTCAAAAATGCGCTCTTAAGCGCCGACATTTAACTAACCCTCCATAAGGCAGTAATCAGATCAGTAATAATCCATATTTGTCCCAGTAATGATTCATGCTTGTCCCGCCTGGGAATTAAGATTTCAGCGCCTACAAAACAAGGTTCTTCGCTGCACTGGAAATTTTCCAGTGTGCTCATCGGTCCGCCATTTGCACGCGGCTTTCAGCCTTCCGTATGTATACGATTATTTAACAAAGTTGTGCATGCAACAAGAAGAGGTCATACAAAACCATGAGAATGAACATGTTCGCAGCATAGGACAAGGCGAAGCCATACAAAACAAAACATAAGAGGCTTAAACTTGGTGGTGGTAAAACTTACGACCGTTCAAGTCACTAAGCTGCCGTTGTAGCATAAGATAGTAAGATAGGCATCATCTGTTCTGCAAAGCCTAGACTGATAGAGGACTTGTATACAGTGCAAAAGGAAAAATGTTCAATAACATGCTTTATTTGCGATACGAACACTTGACAAAAGGCCAAGCATATTCACAAGGGACGAACCCATATTTTCGTCTGAGAATGTTGCATAACGACTGTGACCGCAAGGGTTCAGTTGCAAAACGAAAAAAATAAGTCTGATCGTGAGTCTCAAGGGGCTTGGTGCCAAGATGAAGAGTAAGCCAAGCAAGAAACAAGCATGAAGCAGGCAGAAACGTCGGTTGCCTTTCAACAGACTAAACGGCGATATATACAAGACGACAGAACTCTTCATAACCACCGTCTCGGCGTTAAAAAAAGGTAAAGCTATCCCAGTGACAGGACGTGGAGGCCCATAGTATTTTGAGCCGTCGAGGCTCCCACATTTTCTAGGCAGTTGGCTCACAGATGGCGGTGATATTGTCAGCCCTTACCCGCCGGCCACATTTTATCCGCAGGAAGATACCAGGTACTCATTTCTATTAGATACTGAGTCGACCCCAGGGCATAGTGTAGCTGGAAGGATTATGTCAATTGAAAAATCCAATTACTTCATAGGGAATCGAACCCGCGACCTTCCGGCTTGTAGTATAGTGCCTGCCCCCACCTCAGTGTTCCAATTTGCAATATATGTACGTATTTACAATTCAAGTAATAAGGAGCCTCTGATTCGAGTTGGATCCGATCCTATGACAACCCGTTAACTACTCGAGCATAAACCTACATACTTGGCATTAACAACGAAAGGTTTATTGCTCTGGGCGCCAGTGCAACAGGAGCATAGACTCTATGACGTCAGCACCTTCTGTACTGAAGATGCTGTATGTGCTGCACCTGCCGACCACGTGACACGAGAATGGTTCCGTCTTAACATATTCCCAGTTCGCGCCCCATTAGACCGTATACAGAGAGATGATTTGTTCCAAATACTGCTTCCTGGGGGAAAAGTTCGTCTAATTTTCGGGTCCTTAAAAATAAATATGAGGCAGATAAATATTAGAAGATGTATGTAGGACCCGGGGTTCTGGGGGCGGTTTGTTATGAAGATATAACGCAGTGTAGTCCGTTGAAAGTCTACAGATATTTCGGAGGAACATGTGGCAGTCTGCTACCTGCTTCATTCTGGTTTCTTGCTTGAAGATGGAGGCGACAGGTTTCTCCGAAATGTCGGTCGAATGTTAACAGACTACACGGCGTTAAACTCCAGAAACCACATCATGAGGACTTACAGTTGCTGATTCTAAAGACAGGCCTATTTTGTGAAAGAGCCTAGAATAAAATTTAAGGTGTAACATTTTAGGCTTTCACGGCGGTGACTATGAAGGAACCAGTCTTCTGGGGTTTGGCACCGTGTATATGTGGTGTTAAGGGACGTTTCGGAGGAACGTCGGATAACACCACATATACACGGTGCCAAATCCCAGAAGACTACTTTCTCCAAATTTAAGGGATTAAATTTGGATTTCTATTATCTCTTAATAGTAGAGTTTTTATTTCTTTTTGATTACAACTTTCAGAATTAAATGGCATTCAATTCTGTTAAAAAATTATTTTCTTATTATCTCGTTTGGAAAACAGCGGGACCGATTTATGTGGTAATATTCCAGTGTATAATTTATCTTAAGCATCAGATCCGTCAGAAACAGACACATTTCAGAAACATTGCGATTCTGAACCCTGAATTGGACAATCTCAATTGATTCTACATATTTAATAACGCTAGTTCAACGGAAAGGGCTATAATACAGCGTCGAGTAAGATATAATTGGTTGTGGCACTGACGTATTTGGAGAAGATGGAAACAGGGAGCCGGAATGACACCGACAAGGTAATTCGTTTAGTTGGGGGTGGAGTCCAGCTGGGTCCACTCGACACGGCGGCCACTGATTGGCCTATTGTACCTGCCCCGGTTGATCATGATGATGGAGAATTTGGTAGAATGAAGACTGGCAGAGGAAACCGAAGTACTCGGAGAAAATCCGCCCCAGAGCCACATTTTCCACAACAAACCTCACTTGACCAGACCCGAGGTCGAACCGGGGTCGTCGCGGTGGGAAGCCAGCGACTAACCGCTTGAGCTATGGAGAGGCCTGCACACCGCCAAGGTAAGGCAAGCCTGTTCGGTGTCGAAGCTAATTGTAGTGCCGTGAAATATTGAACAGACTGATTATCATGATGCTCAAACGCGAAGAGATCGCCAAGTTTCAGGTGAGAGTGTCTATAAAGCTTAATCGTGAAGGTAGCTGGCCGTCTTTACACTGAAGAGATAGTCACTTCTGCCCACTGGATAAGAAACGGTGTGTATCCGAACCCCGAACATCCAACCCTATGTCAGTCACGTTACTGTAACTTGACACGCAGTTCACCGAGCACTTGATCTGAAACAATCCGCGTTGTGAGGCGAATTGTGTATATTGACGTTACATTGCACTTCCGTGAACTTCATGCTGTCTCTTTCTATAAAATTTGCTCTAAAAGAATGGTGCGTTAATTCAGAGAAATAAACAAATGAAACAGAAGTAAACTGGGTGAAAAGGAATTTAAGATCTCTAACGGGACTTAATTGTTTCTTCTTAAACTGAAAATACAAACATTTCTGAGCTCTTCATACGCAGTTGCGTCACTGGGCTGTGTATTTCAGTGTGATTGTTTGAAGACCACACACTCCAAGTGCTCCAAGTTACCTCCCTTACAAATGTGTAAACGTATACTCCGGATTGTTGTCATTGGCAGCGTCCCGAGCTGGGAGTGGCGCCGAGGTTTGAACATGAGCACTAAGCAGAGTTTAACGGTTAAGCCGAGAGAGTAGCGGTTAGTGATTAGGCCTTCGAACTTGGTAGCATCGTTAAATATAGAATGTCCCAGAAATAAGCACAGAAAATTGAAGGGCGTGTACTAGGCTAAAACAATGAAAATGATTTATGCAGGGTGTTCCATGAAGAGAGATCAATATTCTGGGAGATCATAGTTTCCGTTTTTTAAGCAAAAAAAAAACGTGTGTATATATATTTATATATTCCGAAAATTTCCGAGACAAAGCTGTGGATGTTATCGCTCGCACAAATGAACGTCATGATGCACTCAGACGAGCAACACGCCATGTCCTCCTCACACGAGAGGCAAAGTGTATTGATGTTGACGGCGGAATTTTCGGAAATGTAGTATGCTAGGTAAATTGTAGCAACTTTGTCACTTGAACAATAAATACCAGTGTTAGAAGCAGTACGCAATATCGCTATATTGCCAACAATTTTATTAACTGTATAGCAACTGGCTACGGGCTGGACAACTGCGGGGTCAGAGTTCGAGTCCTGGTGGGGGCAAGAATTTTTATTTCTTCATGTCGTCCAGACTGACTCTGAGGCCCACCCAGCCTCCTATTCAATGGGTACCGGCGGCTCTCCCCGGGAGTAAAGCGGCCAGGGTGTGAAGATGACCAGTCACCTCCAGCTAGTACCGAGGTTAAGAAACTGTGGGTCTATATGTCCACTCCCCCATACGCCTTCATGGCTTAGAGCTTAATTAGTTAAGCAGAGGGACAACTTTACTTTTACCTTTAGAATGAAACAGTTCTGCCTCGGAAACGGTTCCGAATAGGACACATATACATATATAGGAGTTTGCATAGAATGACCGATACTACCATCTCCCAGAATATTGACCTTTCCTCCTGGGACATCCTGTATAAACACGGGTAAACACAGGTCCGGAAATGCTTCGGTAACGAAATACATTGCGGTAGCATTTTGTCCAAGGATGCGTTCCTAACGACCTCGCATAATTCAAAAACAGGTTTCCTCATAGGAATTAATGTAAAGTAAAGGGGATGCGATCTCGGAGAGCATAAATTTACAACCACTGTAGCATAACACGATATTTTATTAATTAATATCCTTTCGGTTTTTATTAAATTATTATATTATTTTGACATGTCAACGCATTGCCAGGCAATGGCTCGATAGACATCCTACGATACGCACACGCAACAATGGGACGAATTTTTATAGCTTGTTGCTAGGTAACAGTCAGCGCGCCAATTGACTGGCAAGTTAGCTATAACATGGCTGGTTTTCAAGACCGCACAGTGCAGCCATTCAAATGTTTTCCGGGAACAGCAGGATTGGAAATTGGGCTACAAAACTAATGTATGCTAGAGACACCATAACGAAAACTATCTGTTCTCTAATAGCCAGTCCCTTATTCTGCCAGCTTGTAGTTTGGGGTTTTGTGTTATTTACAGTTGTACGGATGAACATCTCTGAGGGGTGCAACTAAATTTACTGCATAATTTTATTGGTCTTGGAGCCAGTTTTACTAGCACGTTTCTACTTATTTCCAGCAGGCATATTAAGCGAATTTTAAACTACATTAAACATCTTGCGAATGGGGTTCAACGTACGACTACGAATTTCGGATTGTTGTTTTCTAACATTTCGGCAAATATCGCAGCTGCCATATTTACATTCAATATCTCTGGATTAAAAAAAGTCAACGTAATTGAGGTATTGATTTTCTCTTATATAAATTTTCAAAATTTCTCTTTGGTGTGAATCTGCTTATTACTGCTGAATTATTTATCTTTCTCTTCACACAGATCATCAGTATTTTAGTCTATTGCCAAGTAACAGTTCTGTAAATGCTTGTTGAGACCAAAGACAATTTGGGAATCCAAAGGAAGGGAAACGTCCGTCGTTGAAAGCCAATACCAAGCAACGGTTAATGAAGACTGGGAAGACTTCATGTGTGTTGCAGCTATTGTGATCTTTGGAATGTGTAACTCAGTGAGACTGTCGTAGTTATTTTTAGTTACGAGTGTAAGTGCTCAATAAATTCAGTTACCAATCTCAACTTCGTCTCTAGTCACACTTACAACGTGACAATATAAATGTTAGACTACTTGTTGAGTGATACTCGCTGTGTGTGCAATATGCTGGAATGTTTCAGATGATGAATTGTATATTTACTTTGTTCACCACCAAATGTCTAATTGGTTCTTGCTGAATTTGTTCCAACTGCCTAATGGTATTTCTGTTACTACTATCAAAGTTTTATGTTATATAACAAAGGTTTTTGTAAATTGTGTTTATCTCGTACTTAACAGCTTTTTTTCTTCTTCTCGCAAATGTCAGATCCGCTTTGGTAAACTTACATGTTCTGGGTTATAGTTCAAAACAATCAAATGAATTGTCATTATACATGAACCAAAGAAACAAAATTTCTTTAAATTTCATTCTACGCCGTATAAATTAAGGAACTTAACCAAATATAATTAATTAAAAATGGATTAAATTTAGTATCAGACAGAAAAAGGGCAATCAATTAGGAAATACACGCAGACCTGAGAGAAACTGACGACCTATGTCGGATTTTGTTTTTTGCTTGCCTTACTTTTCGACTTCGAATATCGACGTGACATACTCCTCCGAAATCCATACGGCGTTACAACCGAGAAGACCATGTTATTCTTGGAGACTGATATTACAGAAATTTGGAGAGACAATGAAACAAACCAATCTGCAGAACATGAGCACGCGGCAGTCAGCAGTCGGTGAAGTTGACAGATGGCAATCCTGACTGTATGGAAAGGAGGGAACTGAACACGGTTTTCATGAATACGTCGGAAAAGAACGATTACAGAAGTCAACACAAAAAAAAGGAATTTGCATATGGATCTTCAAAAGGATAACAAACTGGAACTTAATAAACAACAACAATAGATTTCAAGTGGCTGATCACAGCGGCCGTGCAGACCAAGGCATGAACCTTCTCCGCCCGCTCGAATACTGGAATCGTTGGTTTGAATCCAACTCGAGGTATCTGTGTGCCTTTATTCTGTTTGTTTTGTTCTAAGTGTAAGTAGCGGCCTTGCGACCAGGAGACCTACCGACTGTGTACAGATTAAGAAACTGAAAAAGCGGACATGGTTCTTAAGGGTTGTAGAGCCATAGACAGACAATCAGACGGATAGATAGATAGGTTTTTAAGTTCTCACATCGGTGGATAAGAACAGTACTATCTTCTGGCACATGGCCGTGTATTCTGTTGAGTCAAAATGTCTTTCACAGGTGCCAGAAAGCAGCGCCTACAGCTGCCAATTAGCACAGCGGTCCACTGTAGCCCAGCAAATTGTGTAAAATCCTCAGTAGTCGAAAGCGCAGCACAGAATGAATGAATTACTCTTTTGATGTTAATATGGGTGCATTTGATGGTTACTCTGACTTCAACGTGAGCTCCGAAACGACGAGAAACTCGCTTTTAAGATAAATGAAATGAAAAGCGTTCAGACGAGATCGGCCTTCTGTGTTATAATCCAGCACAGTTTAGATGGAGCCCGACGTTTCGGATTAACACACCGCCTCAGTCTTCATAGCCGAAGAACTGAACAGGTCACTCTTAATTCTTGACGATGGAGACAGTATGTGCCTCCTAGACGTAGGGGAACTTCTATCGGACTACACGCCGTCAAATTCAGGAAGACAGTTTTTCCAAAGTTTAAATTGTCATAAAATAATTTTAATTCTAATATCTGAACACAACATTTATCCTTATTTCAGCTCCATTTGATACACAATTTCACATAGACAGGCTTGTAAACGAAACACGGTGTCAGCTACACTACATCACTCTCACGTCATAGGGCGTGACTATAGACAGGGTTTGGACTGCTGACTCGATTTAGTGGACTCTTCATACAGAGTGTGACTACACTTTACATTTCACTGTTGCACACACACTAGTGTCCACAGACACGTCTTCACTGCTATTGCTTGGTAGCTTGGCTTCTAACAGCAACCGCTCACAAGAACTGAACCGCAGCAATCCTCTAACTCACTCTTCCCCAGCTGAACTTAGCTCCTCACTAAACGACTGACTGCAAAAAGTCAAAGTCAGAGCTACTTTACGGCTGGCGGTTTACCGCCAATCAGTTCATCTTGGAGCCAATTCCGTTGATGTTCAGGATTATTTTTTTTTGCGACTGAACTCTTGCGGTCATATCTTTACGTAACATCTTTTTCTGACGAGAGGATGGGTTTCTCTTATGAACAGGCGTCCTTTCGTCAAGCGTACATATCGCATCTTCTGACTGCAACAGCTAACTGGTTCGGCACGGATCGCGTAGAAAACACCGTTTTTATGTTGTAGTGCTCTTGTTGCCGTTGGAACATGAATTAGTTGCTGGGCCGTTACTTAGCAATGGTTGCTGTACAGTGGCTTATTTCGCGGCCGTTGCCTAGCAACGGGTCTACATACCACAGTATTTACACGATAGAAAAATGAAATTCATATCCTATAAGACGGCCATATTTGAATGTAAGATGGCCATACGCAGCGGTCTTACACGAGAGTGGACACAGTTTATTTTTCGTGTGGGACGAGATGGCAGCACCTACTGGGAAGTTATAATTTGCCGTCCCACAGGTGAAGTAACATGGTCTGAAGGTGGAATTATGGATCATCCTAGCAGCTACAATTGTTTACTTGACTGTGACATGAAGCAATTGACGGCTTCTACTACATCGAAGGTCAGGGTCTTGAGAGAAACTCGCGCTGTAACCAATACAAGTTGCTCCCATGCTCGTAGTCGTTCCGACCGCTGTCTGGCGGACGAAGGACGAACAGCTTAGGCACGGTGAAAATGAAGTGTTATTTGATCATTGGTAATCAGCCCTACACGAGGCAGTGTCGCGTCGCCACTGAATGACGGAATTGCTGTACTTCGCTTGACATCAGATTAAGTGCCCACCGTGTGACTACAATGTCGATACATGCAGAAGAGAAACGGCTCTCCACAAGAGCTGCTGGCCCCGTTTCATAGCCAACTCCGTATCAGACAAACAAAAAAGACATGCCCAACATGGATACATTGCCAGTGGCTGATGTTCCAAAACTGTATGAAATACGAATATGCGCCACTTTTATAGCAGCGAGCGGGGCGAGCAGATAACCTATATTCAGTTTAATTACTAAAACCGAGTCATATATATAAAAAATGGAATTCAGATATGGGGGACAGCCTCCAGCACCAACATCGAAATCCTCCAGCGTTTTCAATACAAGACTCTGCGATCCATTCTGAACGCACCTCGGTACATAAACAACCAGAGGATCCGTGAAGATGGACACAGTGCTCAGTGAAATAAAAAAGTGGAATAACAAAAGTTAAACAAATTAGAAAACCACACTAAAGCACTATCAGTGAACATACTAGGCAATAGCTGGAAAGATACACCGTCCTAACTCTACCAGACAGACCTGAGCAAAATCCCAATACAAAAATTAAAATGATACCTAATTGAACAAAAAAGGTATGTGAGTTTCGCCACTGGGTATAACTCATTCACGAGCCAGTACTTATTGAGCATATACATTTATTGCGGATTTTGCAGATTATGTGTAATAAATGTGTGGAAAAAAGTGTAAAAAATCTTTATTCAGGCGCGACGTCGGGCTGTAAACGTGTGAGTACATCAGGTTAGTTGGCTGCGTTGGGGCAGGGAGGGGGGGGGGTGTTCACAGCTTCCACACGCCTGCCACTTCTTATATTAAGACGACGGGAATTGCGTAATCTACTGTCACATGTAAGGGTGACTTAGAAGGCGGGGTTTGGATTGGACAATCACTCGCAATCACAATAAGTTACAATAACTCAAGATACATCTTCAGCCGGACCCTTCTTCCTTGACTGCCTAGGGCTCACTCCATTCTGATCTATGACTCTCGACTCTAACTCCTGGAGTCGGCCTGGGTTTCTGATTACATAGCCTCGGGTCGGACATCACGGAAAACACGTCCATTGCTTAACAACGGAGGTCTACTGTTGTCGCGTATTTTTGTAGACTTTACCAAGAAACGGGCTGTTTACCAAGAATCTGTCTCAGCTGGAAGGTGTTTGTCGAGACGTTGCCTAATAATGGATCTATACGTCACACTATATTCGTTCATAACATTTCAACAAAAATTTGCATGTTTTAATGTTACAGTCATGAAATATCGAAGGGAATTTCTATAATTAAAATTGCTCTTATATTTCGAAAAAAATTCTCTCCGTACCAGGCCTGAAATTCTCTTTTTATCATATCCTTGGCTTCTTCTTGCTCCTCGCACTGTAAGTTTATCATTCTAGAAGTCCTCATGGACTTTTCATCTTCTTCTGCCTTCCTCGGCTCAGGGGCTACACGAGGCAACGCGATAAAATGCAAATCTAAAATGTAAAATGACCCGCCATGGTGATCTAGCACGGAAAAGACAGGCTCCTTGTATCCGCATGCCTCTCAAATTTCGATAACAAGCTCCTTTTGTGACTTCTCAGTTTCGAACGCCAGCATGTCAAGGTACGCAAGAAAGCCGCTTCAAAAAGAACAAGCGATATCTCACAGCGGTAAGCTCACCGGGCGTGTTTCTTTCATTCTGCAAACTCTGCTCTCCAAAGCAAAACGAACTGTGTCCGAAGACAAACATTGGCTCATCAGACAAATGTTCGGCTCCATTTCCAGACAATTAGGCAATGAATGATAAACTCTGGACGACTAAATGGCCCTTAGAAGGATTTCAGTAGAGATTATGAGTCCACGAAGAGAGGATTGTTAGTACAGAGGTGTGTACACAAAGAATAGGTGTGTTGGAAGAGAAGATGGTGGGTGGAGAATTTGTGTACAGGAAGAACTGGATAATGAGGCCAAATTATGTGGCTGTTACTGTAGCTATATACATTCAGCGCTCGTGACATTAAAATTAGGTAAAAAGGTAAAGCTATCCCTGTAACAGGCCATGAAGGCCCATAGGGCTGTGAGATATCGTGGCTCCCACATTTTCTAGACAATCGGCTAACAGATGGCAGTGAGTCTGTCAGCCTTAATCGCCGGCCGCCCTGTACACTCAGGAAGATTCGTGGTATTCATTTTTGTTAGAGGCTGAGTCGATCCCAGGGGCATCGTGCGGCTGGAAAGATTAGGTCAATTGAAAAATAAACTCATAGGGAATACAAACCGCGACCTTCCGACTCGTAGACTCCCCAGAAAACAAAGAGAGTTCTGAATGCCAGAACTCTATGTCAGCATCAACGTCGGTCTATCGAGCCATACAAATTGTGAATTAAAACGAAACTGCAGAACTCACTAAAGAACAGAAATCTCTGCAGATTGAAAAATTTAGAAATTTTATCCAATAATAATAATAATAATAATAATAATAATAATAAATGCGCGAGAGTTCCCTGTCAACGTAAACGGCTTTTGACTGTGGCGGATTTAGAAGAGTGGGTTGGTGTCACAAATATTGCATTGAAAAAACGTTATGTACGAGTATGTGGAAGAACCTCGAGATAATCAAATCTGATGGTATATCAAGAAATACACTGAAAAATGCAATCTCGTATGCTTCATTCCTCATGCAAATATCCGTCTCTTCGAGTCTCTATCACACACTGTTTACTGCTTACCGCCTTGTCGTACCTAAGTGCCAAGTGGCTACAAGCGGAAGACAAACATTGAAGTAGCTGCTAGGAAAGAGGAAATAGTTGGAACATTTCGTCCAGAGTTGTGTTTGGTAGTGTATCACACAAACCTTGACAGTGGAGCAACAAATAATGACAAAACTGTCCGCCAGTGTTTAATCTGTCTTCAGTGATTGCAGACATTAACGGAAAGGCTACTGCTCATTTTGGAACCACGATACAAGCAATTTCCAGAGGATTTCCCGTTGGTAGTGAGGCTTCTGCTCTTTTTGCCAAGGTAAAAATTATTCTGTATTTACAAGACCATGGTAACATACTTGGTTGAGGAACTAAGCTACAAGCCGGAAGGTCTCGGATTCGATTCCAGATGAGTTCATTGCATTTTTCAATTGGCCATATCCTTCCAGTCTCACTATTATCCTGGGGTCGACTTAACCCATAACAGAAATGAGTACGAGGAATCTTCCTGGAGGTGAAGGGAGGCCGGCGCGTAAGGCTGACAATCTCACCGCCATCTGTGAGCCGACTGTCTACAAAATGTGGGAACCACGACGTCTCGTAACCCTATGGGCCTCCACGGCCTGCTACAGCGATACCTTTACCCTTCGTTATGGCTGGTGTTCCATGAGAGCAAACGTTCATAAGCTGCTGACACTGAGCAAATATCATTGAAGCACCCATACTTCTGTGAGTCAGTGGGCTGAAGAAGCATATGAGGTCTGAAAGTATAGAGAAGGGAATGCCTGAAATGTTTGAGGTGTCCTGGCTAAAGGGTCTGTTGCAAGTGTTACTCCTAAGCTAGGATCCAGTCATTTTGCAAACGACTCAGATGTCATCGTTGTTACCGCCCAAAAACACTGCTTGGCAAACATCTCTTTCCACTTATCATATTAAGAGACTATTTCTATCATCGGAAATTCGTTTCGAGATATACTGCATTTTAATTTGGCGTCTCCCGGCGACTGGAATGTCATTATTTTTCATGAAGCGTGGAATTAATGAAGACTTTTAAACATTATTTTCCAGTTCGTGTGAATACAGACGGTTGCAAGAAACTAATTATTATGTAAGATTTGAGGCTTTCACGGCGGTGACTATGAAGAAAGCAGTCTTCTGGGATTTGGCACCGGTAAACCGGTTCTCACGGTCTCTTCGCTTGCAGATTTCTTATATTTTTTCTTCTACCTTGAAGATGGAGGCGATACGTTCCTCCGAAACGTCGGTTAACACCACATATACACGGTGCCAAATCCCAGAAGACTGCTTTCTTCAACTAATTATTACTTAATTTATTCAAGATGCCATCTATGTACTGCACACTTTCGTTATATAGACGTGGCAGAGAGGAAAGCAAACTAAAATTCTGAATGGTGTTACTAAGAAATGTTACTCCTCTACGGCTGATACACGTATCTTGAGGGGGATGTCGACTCCTCCTTGAGAAGAAGTTTCTGACGAAGGAGTGTCTTCAGGCTGATGCTTCGACATTAAATTGCTAATATTGAACTGTATAAGAAATGCAGTTTCAGACACAGTTAACAATTCCTTGTTTTGTAGAGTGTTTAAATACTGGGACCGCTCCCCTCGAAATGCAAGAATGTAAACTGAATTTAGACAAGATGATGGGTCCGCACTAATATGAAATTGCTGCGAGAAACGACCAATACACTTTACTCTGGAAAACATCTGAGCATGCGCAATACGTATCTTCCTCAACTGCATGTAAAAATACAAGGGCACTGTCGACGATCGCGTACAATACTTCTGAATGATTTTTATGGCTCCCTTGGGCTTTCAACTTCTGACTTCAGGACATCGAGGCGTTTTTATCATGTTCCGAAGAGCCACAACGAGTTTTATGATCAGTGGAAATACATTTTCTAGCAGCGGTACCAATACGATTGCCTTACTAACACTGAACTAGCTGAATAAACTGAATTCACGACTCACGTGAACGGGGCCAGTGTACTGCAGTCGGCCTACTTACGAGGTTCTCCTAGAGCGATAAGATTGAGGCCAGTCCTTCTCGCATCTTACCTGAAAGAACGAAGAAAAAATAAAAGAACTCTTCATTAACACAGTTATTACCGGAGATGTTATTCTGATTTCTGTATTCCGTACGCGAACAGCTTGGTTTGAGATAACCGTCTGTTATTTTCATGCCTCAAACTGGATACAGTGTGTGGAAGTGGCCTCCAATCCAAAAAATTAGCTGCATTAATCTGGCCCTGAATAAGGACAAACGTACACAGTAATGATGTTTCGGGCTCCATAAACGGAATTTCTTCACCAGTTCACCTTGTAAAGAAATATCTGGCCCGTAGAATTATTTGCTTCTATCAGTATCGTTCGTACTCCTGTTTTCCGTCTGCAATGAAACAATTACATTTTAATTTTCATTTCATGCATCCTGTTGTGTTAAAATATATATTATCTTTATTAAAACTNGTCTGCAATGAAACAATTACATTTTAATTTTCATTTCATGCATCCTTTTGTGTTATTTCTTTATTAAAACCGTCACAACACAACAATAGGCACTGACCTTAATATTGTCATGTTGTGACGGGCTCTCAAGGGGCTTGACGCTAAGACGAAATGATTGGTGGTAAACCTCCATTCATAAAGTGACTTTGATTTTGACTAGTCAGTTGGTTGCCGATTCTGCATGGTAGTCTGTGAACAGAGGACTTGAGTCGGAGGAAGAAGAATGGCCATTATTGGAGCAGTTGTGCAGATTATTGCAGGTCCCTAACAAACCGCACGGAGACAGAGGATCCTCAATGGTTTTACAGGTTCTCTCTATCTGCACTAAGCTAGTTTCATTAATTAATTCATTCATCAATGGCTCTACATCCCTTTGCTGGGCCCTGGCCTCTTCTTTAGTGAAATTCGAACCAACGATCCTAGTGTTCGGGCGGGCGAAAACAGTTCATGCTTCAGACCGCGCGGCCCCTGTGATCGGCACTAAGCTAGTTTAGTTATTATAATAATATCAATTAGTATAAAATAATTCATAAGTTGGTCATAATTTCGTGTATACAATACATAATATTTCACGAGGCCCCGAACACTTGAAAAGAGTTATTAAACTCAGGTTCTATAAATAATTTTAATTTTTTTACCACCGCAACAACTAGTAGGTTCTCAAGAATGGCTCTTTCGTTTTGAAGTAAGTTGAATAATATCGCAAGTTCTTGTAATTAAGATGTTCCTGTGTTGTGGGGTGTATTGACGTGGATTCCGGGAGAACTACATATTTGCGCCATATTCGGGGATCGAATAACAAGTGAGAAGCAAGCAGCGGGCGGCAAGCACAGAGAGCCGCCAGTTGCTTCCTTGTCTTACTATTTGAGACCAAGGATGGAGATAGCACGTTCTTCCGAAACGTCGCTGAGTCTCCACCGCTTTACAAGACTTCGAATTCCGCGGGATAACTCTCCTCAGTCAACGCTGTGAGAATCTCACATCCAGTATAAGTTACTTGGCTTGAAAAAGGAAAATTCATTAATATTCTTCACAAACGTATCATCACACACACGTGACAGCAGATTATTTAAAACAGTCGTGATTCTTATGCCCGCACTTTCGTGTTTATTCCTGCAAATGGATAAAATCCGTAGCAGGGCGTTCACATTTGTCTATGTATGAATGCCGTTTCCATAAAAATCTCACTGCGCTTTTATGTGTCCGCGTCAAACCGTCATAATGACGGGGCGACTGAATTTTAAAATCCTTAAATCCCAAACAGTAACGGTTCACTTCGTGAGACACGACCTCTGGATACAGAGCATGAAGTGTGATCCGAAATATTTGTTCACATGGCTAAGTACGGCTCAAATCATGACCCACAATGTGTTCGGCATGTCACAAATACATCAGCTCATTACAAGCATTAAGTGAAGTCCACTTCAGTATGGAGGGATGACGCCATATTGTGTCGTTATACAGTGAAAACGCGCAAAACGTAAAATACTAATTTTACTGGCGCATGAAATACTTTCCGATCCACTCAGTATGTTTCGAAATGCACATACACGAACATACATACTGTGGCATGTAGACCCGTTGCTAGGCAACGACAGAAAAATAAGCAGCTGTATGATAGTCGTTGCTAAGTAATGGCTCTGTAAACAACGTCCGTTGCTAGGTAATGGTCGAGTAGCGATCACATGAGCATCCAAACAGACATGAACGCAACAAAAGAACGGTATTTTCTACGCTGTCCGTGCAGAGATGTTATGAGCAGGAGAAGCCTAGAGTTTGGTTAGTTAGTGGAGTGGAGTGGAGTGAGTTGGTTGGTGAGTGAGTTGGAGGATTGTTGCTGCTCAGTCCTTGTGAGCTGTTACTGTTAGAAGCTGGTAGCTGAGGCATGAGGACAGTTCAGGAACTCAGAGGAAATGGAACTTCCGCCGCTGGAAGCCGTTACCAGAAAACGACTGGCGAAGACACAGCAGGCTGAGAAGACTTTAATTGTGTGCTTTAGTGAACTGTAAAGCGTGTGAATTAGTGAAACGAGTATAATTACTTGTAGCAACGGATCTGTAAGAGTTCAATAAATTAAATTACCAATCCCAACCCCGTCTACAGTCACTCTATCACGTTACACTACATACATCTGTGTACGGTTCTATATTTTTGCGTGAAAATGACTACACCGTGGGCACTGGCAGGAGATGGAATTATGTGGCACTCTCCCCTCTAGTCTATAAATGTTTACGAGTGTTTGCAAAGCTTACGTCCAGCCGCTCGGAAGCCCTGGCTTCCTTTTGCTTTCTCTCCTTCCCCGTCACATTCTCCGAAATCGCCATCTGGCGTTCAGCACGGTGATAGCAGGCTCGAACCCAAACATCGATAGTTGGCCGGCTGATTCGTTAAATGGTTCTCGTCCGCACAGCCTTGTTTGTGGGTACCGTAGGGATACATGACCATGTTTTTGTTCTTTCCAGGACTTTTACCTGTTCTGAAACGGGGCCTTCTTGACTTCTATATAATACTTCCTTCCTCGTGGCGGACCGCCTAGGGGTGTCTGTGGCCTCAACAGTGCCAGGAAGCTTGTAGCACGATGGTATATATTCGTGTTTCCGTCGCGTACAAAATGGACGAATCTGCGATGTTTCTGATGCTCTAAAGGTTCGGCCACACAGAGCGCTATGTACGCTATGTTCACTAACAGAAAAATATCTCCCTTTATTGCCAATGTGACTGTCCACACAGACTTCCGTACGCTACGTACGCTATGTTTCCTATGTTACCTGCGTCGCAGAGTGTACACAGCGTACGTAGCGAACATAGCGTAGCGCTCTGTGTGGCCGAACCTTAAGACTCCACAGTTTATGGATTTTACAAGTCCTGTCACAATGTACACACTCTCACGTATTTGGGGTTGTCTACTCTAGGCAGGGTATGGACTGGTGAATGGATTTATTGACCACTCATAAAATCAACCCGTAACATACACGCACGCGCGCCCGGGAGCATTCCCTCTCTGCCGTCGAAACGTGTTCGTATACCTGTTCCATAGCAATGGCTGTTATACTGTCGTCTGTTTACACAGCTGTTACTTGGCAATTGGTCTATATGTCACAATATGTTGTTAACCTCGGCACTAAGATGGAGGTGAGGGGTCAGCTTCACGTCACTGTCGCTTTGCCCCCGGGAATAGAGCCCCCATTATGAGTTGGGCAATAGACTGCGTAGGCTCCAGAACTGGTCTGGATGCTGTATCTTCCTCCTGCCGAGAACTGAACCACGCTTCCTCGGTCTCCCAGCCCGTAACATAATCACGTTATTATTATTATTATTATTATTATTGGAGGGGGTGGGTTTCCCCATGCACCGAGACCAGTTTGATCTATTGTACGTCCTCCTGTGATATTCTACCAGTCTCTATACCCTACCGGTACTGGTGCGTGCCATCAGTCCCGACTCAGCCAGCGAGTTCGGCCTCTACTGGCTCAGCGGTATCTAGATGCTTCCCCCATCTACCAGAGGCGTTAGAGACTATTGTTGGGCGGAAAATGTCCTTCAATTTGGCTCAGAGGTCTCCTTGAGACATGAGGTTCTTTTACGTGCCGTAAAGCTACGACACGGGACCCATGGCTTAAAGTCCCTCCCGGAGGACTTGTTCCCTGAATTTTTCCGCCCTTAAAAATTCCACGACCTCCGCCGGGTTTGAACCCGCGTACCTTGAGTCATGAGGTGGGAACGTTACCCCTAGACTACGGAGGCCGCTAACATAATCACGTTACTGACTGATGTTTTTTAATATAAATAGGATTAGTGGTGATAAATTTGTCGTTACGTCTTAGTAAAAATTCATATCTTAATTCATCGCTTCCATCGTCCCGAGCTAGAAGCCTGCAGATTCTATTAGACAGATGAAACTTAGCGTTGTCACGTATACACCCCGTTCTGCCGTAACAACTCCCCCCCCACTTATCTTTGCTAAATTTAACTCACATTTGAATTCGAAATTTCCCATTGCTTTCACAGCTGTTCTTGCATGCGCTTTTGTGACTATGTAAACAATGTCTTCAGTATTCTGAGAGTACTCTGAAAGTTTATGATCCCTACATTTTGGATTCCTTACAAGACGCAAGACTGAACGAATCCAAGTGCTCTAATCGCAATTTGTTATGAAAATTTTCAATATTATCTTTTAAACACCCGATCTGTGTAAAATGTAATACAGTATTGTCACGTGTATGGGTGAATACAGATGGGGTTTGGTAACCGGATATATTGGACTGAGTGCGACTCGTTAGTACACTTTATACATACATCAGTATCATACATATACTGTTACACTGTCCATCAGTCGTTTCCTGATAACAGCTATCATCAATGGAGATTCTTCACCTACTACTGTGCTCACAACACTCAACTGCACCGACTAAGTCCTCTCTTCACAGGCGGACTGACCAAGCTCTACACCTCGTCTCGCTTATAACGTCTCGGCACGGAACACGTAGATGAAAACACAGCTCTTCTACTAATGCCCAATTATCTCCATGGGAAGGCGTCACACAGCAATGGTCGTGTATACTTGCTTATTAAAAATCTGTTGCCTAGCAGTGAATGTTGTTTCGTTTTCTGTTTCGGGGTCACTAACCCAGCAACGCCTCTACACGATGAAAACTTCATCATTAATCAGTCTTCTGACCAGTCCATCAGTATGAGA
The DNA here is from genome assembly GCF_002891405.2 of Cryptotermes secundus. Taxonomy (NCBI): domain Eukaryota; kingdom Metazoa; phylum Arthropoda; class Insecta; order Blattodea; family Kalotermitidae; genus Cryptotermes; species Cryptotermes secundus. The sequence goes on along the minus strand of NW_019719372.1, from coordinate 217,898 downwards.
TGACTGCGTTGAGAAATTAAATAATAAAGGCTACACGCTTCGGCCACATTATACCCGAGGAAAGAGCCACCGGTCCCCGTAGCACATGAGGCTGGGTAGACCTGAGAGCCGGTGAAGAAGAGAGATTATTACCATTTGCCACGCCGGAAATCGAACTCCAATTCCTCGGGCACCCACCCCGTAGCTTACTAAAGGTACAAATGTGTGGGAAGGAACCTCACTCAGTTACGTTTCAGAAAGTGGCTACTGGAAAATTTTAAATGAGCATTGCGAATTTCAACATTATTCTAACCAAACTCTTTAATGAGAGGACGGTTGGTGTGGGATGTGAAAATACAAATATCTCTGACGCTGTGTCATGTGATGTGTGGTGAAAGAGTGGCGATCTGTTCTGTTAATAAAAATGTTGCATGTTGACCTGTTGCTTGGCAACGACCGCGAGATAAGCAAATATACAACACCCGTTACTGAGTAACGGCTTCGCAAACAAACATGTTTCTACGGCAACAACTGAGCTATAACAATGCTGAACGGTGTTTTCTGTGCGGTCCATGCCGAGATGCATAAGACACAGTTGAATTGAGGTCAGTTGAGTGATTCAATGAAGAGATGGTGAACAGCTGCGGTCCAGTTGTGAGCTGTTACTGTTCGAAACTAGTAGCTGAGTCCAAGGACAGTTTGGGAACCCAGAGGAAAGGGCACGTCAGTTGTTGAAGCCTCTACCAAGCAAAGGCTAGTGAAGACTGTAACAGACTGAGAAGCTTAAGTGTGTGTGTGGGTGTTATGCAATTGCACAGGACTTGTTGGACCTGTACCAGAAGGAAGGTGACGACTTCCTTGGAAGGATCGTCACTCTGGACGAAACTTGGGCTCACTCATACGAACCGCACTTGAAGCAACAATCAGATGAATGGAAGCATCCTGGCTCTCCTTGTCCAAGAAAGTGCGCCCTACACAGAGTAATGTGAAGGCGATGTTCACTGTGGCATATGACATTGATGGAGTAATACTGCACCACAATTTACCTCAACGACAGACAGTAAACACTGCCTACTACTGCAATTTCCTGCGTAATCATCTTCGTCCAGCACTCAGGAGAAAGCGACGACACTTGTTGGCAACGAACCCCATCATCCTTCATGACAATGCAAGGGCTCTTACTGCTGACGTTGTCAAGGATATCCTTCGCCGTTGGCGATGGAAGATACTGCAACATCCGCCATACTCATCCGATATGAGTCCATGCGATTATGATCTCTTTGGCAAAATGAAAGAACCACTGAGAGGGACACGTTACAACACAGGAGAGGAGATTATTCGTGCTGTAGGGCGGATACTGCTGGACATCAACAGAAGTGGACGCGCTGATGGTGTACGACGCCTTCCACAAATTTGGCAGAAAGTGGTACACATGGGGGGCGATTATATTGAAGGAATGTAAGTGTTTACCTCAGGTAATAAAGTCACTTCAGAACTATAGAGGCGTTGCAACTACTTTTTATCCGACCTATATATATCATGTACTGAAAAATATTTCGACGCCGTGAATTTAAATGTCATGAAACTGTTCCTGAACGTACAAGAATCGCAAACACTGGCTGCTTGCTGGACCTCCGTGTATGAATCAACATTAAAAAGTAGAAGGCACAGAACGTCTGCTCTTAAGTCTGTTCCACGTGCCAGCAAGTGTCTAGCAAAGCCTGTCTCTGCCAGGCCGCAACGGAACGTAGCTGTGCGCGTTTGTACATCCTGAGACGCGCCAGCAAGTCCCTACCAAAGCCTGTCTGTCAGGCTGCAAAGGAACGTGACAGTGTGCGTTTGTACATCCTGAGACGCGCCAGCAAGTCCCTACCAAAGCCTGTCTGTCAGGCTGCAAAGGAACGTGACAGTGTGCGTTTGTACATCCTGAGACGCGCCAGCAAGTCCCTACCAAAGCCTGTCTGTCAGGCTGCAAAGGAACGTGACAGTGTGCGTTTGTACATCCTGAGACGCGCCAGCAAGTCCCTACCAAAGCCTGTCTGTCAGGCTGCAAAGGAACGTGACAGTGTGCGTTTGTACATCCTGAGACGCGCCAGCAAGTCCCTACCAAAGCCTGTCTGTCAGGCTGCAAAGGAACGTGACAGTGTGCGTTTGTACATCCTGAGACGCGCCAGCAAGTCCCTACCAAAGCCCGTCTGCCAGGCCGCAACGGAACGTGGCAATGCGCGTTTGTTCCTCTTCAATCGGAGACGTACCAACAAGGGACAGGCAGGGTCTTTCAGGTAGCATAGGCCAGGGACGAGCAGAGCAGTGCTCCTAAAACGCGTGCATTACTGCAATTGACATGGCTTTCAAGCGACTGCCTTGTTCCTACGCAATTAACTGCAGCCGTCACGCGGGCGAGTCTTTTTTAGACTTTTCAGTAAAACTCGTTAGATGCAGGATCGACCCATCGAGATGTCCCTACTTGCGCAGAATATTGCCATGTAGTGTGTGACATATAGACGGGGTTTGGATTGGCGAATGGATTTACTGACCACTTACACGACTCGGAACTAGAAGCAATTACGGCGTCACCGTTATTCTCCACACTTTACATATCACTACAGCACCTGCTAAGCGTTTTCCCAGCCTGCTGTGTCCTCAACAGCCGTTCCTTGGCAACGGCTTCTAACAGTGGATATTCTTCATCTTCAGGGCTCAAGTTCTCTCTCCACAGCCTCCCGTACATAACTCACTAACAAGTGACTAATCACAGTCAGAGTCAGAGGTACTTTACAACTGGTGGTTTGCCGCCAATTAGTCTGTCTGCCAACACCTTGAGACTTACGACCACCATTTTTTTAACTGAACACTTGCAGTCATAGTCTGGCAATAACTTGCTACTACCGTTTGTTGTGGAGTTTCATCACTGTTACAACGTTAACCAATTCCTTCTTTCTCATGTTGTGTGGTCACGATCGACCATCTTTACGAAACCAGCCGGCCTGCTGCAGCCACTGTTATCGGCTAAAGAAAGAGTAGACCGACAATATTACAGGAAGAATTTCACATTATACAAATAAATAAAGTGAATATAGTCAAAAGCTGAAAGAAAATAGTATAAAAATGTTCCGAATTCCTACCAGCGAGTTATATTTCAAGACTAACACAAATAATCAATGACCGTAGGAGCTTTTGATGCGAAAGAAACAGGTCACTGGTTATAATCCTTCAAAATGATCAATTTAAATTCGGACTCTTCCACGAGAAGCGGCCGAACCGCTACAGAGCGAAGCTTCGCCGAGCTCTTCGCGTTTCAGACGGATGACTATTTATCTGAGGCTGCTACACCTCAGTAGGTGAAGTGACAGCCTGCAGACTTGTTGTCCCGATGTTACATCCTGTCAAGTCCGTTAGGGTTCTTCGCTGCACCAACATGTTCACAGCGACTCCGAGGCCCACCCAAGCGTGTGCGGTTGGGTGAGATTGACTCTACTTGATACGTCGAACGCTATTTTACATACTGCACCAGCCTCGGGTGATAGATGATGAGTGTGGAGCAGTCGGTGGGATGAGAATTGGCAGGGGGAACCAAAGTACTAGGATGAGACCTGCCCCAGTGTCACTACGTCCACCACAAATCCCACATGACCTGACCTGAGTACGAACCCGGGTCGCCGAGGTGGGAAGCCGGCGACTAACCGTCTGAGCCATGGCACGGCCTTCCTCCGTGGGTTACTCTGCATTAGGGAACAGTCGACGAATATAAGAACTACCGTTTGGGAAGAAACTGCTTCGAAATAGAAGAAGATACTTCGATATTCAAAAGGGCAACAGACACAAAATTTTACTTTCAACTACAAACAACGATAAATTTATATTGTGGCGTGTAGAGCCGTTGCTATGCAAAAGCGTGGTGAACACATTCCTGCAGCAACAGACACGAAAGCAACAATGGTACAGCAACAGAGGAACAGTGTTGTCTGTGGTCAGCGCCTCGGCCGTTGCTACATAACGGCGCGGTATTTCTCAGCGGCAAAGAATCCAGACACAACAACAGAAGAGCTGTGTTTTCTGTTGGTCTATGCCTGGGTGATTACAACCGGGACGGTTAGTTACAAGAGTGCTCAGTTGAAAGTCCGGCTGTGAAGAGAAGACTTTATGTATGATATATGGAGTGTAATTCAGTGATATTCTTATAGTTCCTGTGTTAAAATCCGTTGCCATGAAACGGCTAGTGGAGACCGTAATAGATTGAGGATACTAGTCTGTGTGTGTGTGTGTGTCAGCGATCTGTAAAGTGTAGTCACGAGTCGTGAAAGTATAAATGGTCACTAAATCGAGTCACCAATCCAAACCCCGTCTATAGTCACTCATACTACGTGACAATATAAAGAAATTCACAGAACTAAAGTCATGTATATGCCGGTCACGGTAGCCGAGCGGTCTAAGGCATGCACTGTCTTCGCTCGCTCGGAAGACGGGATCGTGGGTTCGAATCCCACTCAGGGCACGGATGTTTGTGTGCGTTTTTCTGTGTTTGTGTACAGGTAGATGCCTTGCGACGAGCTGATCACCCGCCCAAGGAGTCCTACCTTATGTGTAAGATCTAGAAAAACCGAAGTGAACGGAGAAGTTCATGGAGGTAGGCCTAGACCCACTGGGGCTGTAGTGCCAAGGGGGAAAAAAGCCATGTATTCAGAAACAGATATCTTGATAGGAGACCTGTGTTATTACGCGCATAAACTATAAAATTATTTTGTTTTATAACTCAAATGACACGACAAAATACGGCATGCCCTTATTCATTCAGTTAGGCCCGGCAGTACATTCCCGTGCTGATCAGTCAAGTAAGGACCAGTTCAGATCAATTCATTTAGCTTCATTATCAAGAGCAGTGCCATCGGAACCCTTGGAATGGACTCATATTTAATCGTCATCGCGATAGCGCATATTTTGACTTCAGGTGATTCGGGTTTCGTGCCGTTTCTTTACTTCTGGAGCAAAAGTTCCCTTTTCTTGCTGCAGCCCTTGAATGTCTGGCGCCGCCGTTTCAATGTTTGTCATCAAGCTGCCATTGATAGGTTAAGATATTTTTATATGCGTGCTTCTGGAAGACGCCACAATTAGAGAGACCGGCCGAGTGGAACTTTACGCTACACGCCATCCTGAGAAAGTATGCCCACTTACCTGCACTCTAGGAGAAAATAAATATTCTTAGTAACGCCCTTTATTAATCACTGGTCTAAGTGATCACCCTCTGAATTTCCAACGCCTGGACGTTGCCGTGTTAACCCCAGTGTTGACACTACAGTAGTTACTTAGTTTTGTTTCTTGGGAGGGGGGGTGAGATTGAGTCCAATTGGTACGTCGGCCACTGTTTGGCTTATTGTATTGGAGCGATCTGTGGAATGATAATTGGCAGGGGAAGCATAAGTATTTAGAGAAAACCTGCCCCAATGCCACTTTTCCACAAGAAATCCCACATGACCTGACCTGAGATCGAACCCGGGCCTCTGCTGTGAGAAGCGGACGATAAACCACCTGAGCTATGGCACGGCCTGACACCGCACTAACTACCACAAAATTATTGCTTTTGCTTCCTATGCATTCTGTTGCTCTTGGCGATATATTAAAATATGTGGTAGTGCTTCCAGTGGTCTTTCCAACAGGAACACAGAAATATTTCTGTTCAAATTCCTCGTCAGAACACTTTAGTACATCTGCTGTGAACTGTCAGTCCTTTGTGCCCACGCCACAGTTATTTAGCTATAAACAGAACACCACTTACAAAAGAAAACTCCATTGTTATATGTACATACACAAAACACGTGGGTGACTTGAAGTATGTCTATGCCTGTGAGACAGGATTACTTGAATCACACTGTGCCCATGCGTATAGCCACCCACCCGAACTGCTAAAACACCCTCCGCCAACTCCTGGCGACCCATACTTTTGTGATTCTACCCTTGCGCCTTTTCTCTCGTTCGTTAGTCTGTCTTTATACAAATTGTGGGAGATGACTGGTCTCACATGACAGCTTGAATTTGACGCATCATAATTGTCATCTTCATGCTAGCTTGCAAAGTCGTGACGTGGCAAAACATGGCGGCCTACCTAACAGTCACCAACAATCCCTACCCAAACATCGACGCTGAACTGCTGCTGATGACTAGGTACAAGTAAAGGTAAAGATATCCCTGTAAGACGTCGAGGCTCCCACATTTTCTAGACAATCGGCTCACAGATGGCGGTGAGGTTGTCAGCCTTATGCGCTGGCCGTCCTTTAGCCCCTAGGAAAATTCCTGGTACTCATTTCTGTTAGAGGCTGAGTCGACCCCAGAGCCATAGTGCGGCTAGAAGGATTACGTCAACTGAAAAATCCAGTGACAAACTGGAGTATACCACGAGGATTGTCCTCTGCCCATTGGTGCTGGTTGTTAACACTTATGATGCTGCCTCTACTATAAAGTGTCTCATCCGAAATGAGCGCTGGAAGAACGAAGGCTGAACACTGATGAACACACCAACGCCACAAAGTGTCTTGTGCTGGACAGTCAGCCGGCTTGAGACCCTGGCCTTACTGTAAACGGTGTCCTGGTACAGCAACTAAACATGCAGTGCTTTCTACATGGCCGGACGCTCTTCAGCACGGTACGGGACACACTCTTTAACATGAGGTGACCACCTTGGCCACTTTTGGTTTTTTGATTTTTTACAGTGTCAGTAGGACTCCTTGGACTGGGGATCAGCCCGTCTCAAGGTCGCTAGTCAAGTGTCCGGAAGTCATTCGTTGATGAATAAATGTACTGTCTTTTTATAGCTTTTAAATAAAGGCTCTACAGTGATATTTTTATTTCTTTTCATCAGCACTACGTGATAAATTTTCAATTTATTGGTGTTCTACTTTTGTTTGTCTTTTAGAGATACCGTTTGTTTCAATAATCCGGATTATTGTTTAATCTGGATGACTTCTCGCCCCAAATTAATCCAGATTAACAAGGGTTACACGGGTGGTGTGCAACAGCGGCCCGCTGAATTCCACGATACAAACCCCAAGTCAATGCAACTAACAAAATATTAAAAATACTAAGTTTAAAATAATATTCCCAACATATTTTAAGATATATGAACACACGCCGGTCACGACAACCGAGCGGTCTAAGGCATGCACTGTCTTCGCTCTCTCAGAGGCCGGGATCGTGGGTTCGAATCCCACTCAGGGCATGGATATTTGGTGTTTGTGTGTACGTGTGTGTGTGTGTGCGCGTTTTTCTGTGTTTGTGTACAGGTAGAGGCCTTGCGACGAGCTGATCACCCGCCGAAGTAGTAGTGTCGAATGTCTACGATCTAGTAAACCGAAATGAAACGGAGAGTTTAATGGATGTAGGCTATGGCCCAAATTTCGGCTGTAGATTCAAAGGGAAAAAAAA
>NW_019719372.1:203305-210389 GCF_002891405.2 Cryptotermes secundus | reverse complement strand
GACCGCCGCTTGTCGGCGAAGTTAGTGCCAACTTTAACGGGTAGAGGGTGTCGCGTGGTCAGCGCAATGAATCCCCACGGCCGTTAATTTCGGGTTTCTAGACCGGAGCCGCTATTTCCTTGAAATGGCTCCTTAATTATCATCACAAGGCTGGGTGGACCCCGTTCCAGACCCACTACTTCTCAGAAAATCCGGTAGCGCCGAGAATCGAACCCAGACCTCTGGATCTGTAGCCAGGAACTCTGACCACTAGACCATAGAGACATTTGTACACATATCAGAAACCAGAAATTTCTGTGATACGTATACTGGAGCAGATTTTTGCTGAGAGTTATTCATAATATTCGTTGTTTAACTTCTGTAATGAGAGCATCAGGTGGGTCCGGAATGCTTATTTTGTTATCTGCAACAGTAATTCGTTTTTATTTGCTGCTTGTGTGCTTGGTCTCTTTTAGCTGTTACAACTACTTCTCGCTTGCCAGTATGAAGCGAGACAACACAGTTCTGAGTGTCAAGAGACGTTGGATAGCTGAGAGCGTTATTTTTTCAATGCGACGCGATGTTCATTTAAAAGCAGGGGCTCCGCGTTTCTCACTGGCGTTTGGCAAGTTGCAAAGTGAGCGGATTCAGAGCTAATACTGTCGCTGAGAACCTGTCCTGGCCGATAGTCTGCTAACAGACGGCGATGTCTCCGTATTGTCAAACGTGCAGTAAAGAGGACAGCAAAGCCAACTGGAAAACGAACTAACAGAGTCCCGTATACGCCTGATTGCTAGTAATGAGTAAGATCCGACCTCCCTAACGCTATTCACTGAGTTCTTGTTTTAATAAACTGCTCTGCCATCACATCGCTGCAGAGAAGAAACGAAAATTCTTCTAAGATTTGTGGTTCTCACACCGGTGATTATGAAGACTACTGAAGGTCAACCGGCGTTTCGGAGGAACATGTCGCCTCCATATTCAGGGTCAAATAAACCGAGCAACATACCAACTTGAATGCAGGTGGCAACGTGGTACCCGTTGAAAGTCATCTGACGTTTCGGAGAAAAACATCACCTCCATCTCCACGGTCGAATAAGCCGAGTAACATACCAGCGTCAAAGCGGACGGCGAAGTGTAGTTTATTGAAAGCTAACCGACGTTTCGGAGGAAAGGATCGCCTCCAACTTCAGAGTCGAATAAGACGAGCAAGAAACCAGCGTAAAAGCAAGTGACAGCTGGACAGACGGATTCTGCCCGACAGTCGCACAGAGACACGTTGTGAGACGTGTATAGAAATGCAGTCTGACATCTGCAAAGGCACAATTTGCAGTAGTCCTATAAAGACACATTATGCTCTTGTCTTATAGGAAAACTTCGTGAAAGCTGAACAGAATTTGCTTTGTAACAATTGCATACACACACAAAAATGTAACACAGTCGCATAGAGAGAATTTATGACAGCTTGCCAGAGACAAACTTGGCGACAGTCATAGAGACACATCTTGTGATGACCAGACAGACACACCCCGCATGGTCAAGAGCTCTTAGTATTGCGCCATAAACTCTGTGAACTGTTCCTTTAGTGGGCATAAAAGTGCTAGATAAAATAAATCTTCATTACAGTGTGTATTATTGTTGCCAAGTGTTCGTAGTTTACTTAGAAAGAGATGGTGCTCAGGCGTTCGTCTTATATAAATGTTGTCTCCAGCAAGGCCCTTCCGCGTTGGAAACACCAATAAAGATACCAACATTGTAGAGCCACTGTGCTTGCTTTGTGTTACTGCTAATTACAGCAGTGGGGGCATAACATTTTCTTAATTTGATTACAGACGTAAGATTTGAAGTTACCATGACAACGAACAGTACTCTCTTCAGGGATGTGTCGCCTAATAGTCTGACAGAAACATGTTGACGTTTCAGATGAACGTACTGTTTCAATCTTCAGGGTAGAAGACGAGGCTATGCAAGCAACAGGAAATGTCGGTAAGCTTCTGCAAGGTTTCAAGGCGACAGAAGACAGTACTCTTATGTGTAAAGGATATTCCTCTTAATCATCATCATCATCATCATCATCATCATCATCACAGTTCCTATTGCACTGTTGTCTCCTCTCTACACGTTTGAGAAGGAACATATCCCCTTTACACAGTCGAATGCGGTCTCCGGGCTGACAACGGATCGATTCGCTGTGGGAACGTACTGACAGTTTTTCTCCGAATCACGGGTCCACCTATTGTGTTAAGGAGGGTAAGCTGCCGAACAGAGAAAGTGCTTGTGGTTTACCTTTCATAGGTCTACATGATATGTCCTACATACACACACACTTCGAATGTATTCGTATCTCCTCTTGCTTTAACTGTATCAACCAATATACACTGCAAATGACTATACATAAAGCTTCTGCTTTATGTTTGACCTTGATAAAAGCATTTAGACGCATCTGGTATCTCAGTCCGATAAATGGGATCGTGGATTTCTGTTGTCTCTCTTTGAACTCCTCAACTCCTGTAATTTACCTCAGATTTTCTTCATGCTCGATATATCTGTGTTTCTGTGAGACACGGGCGCTAAACATTCAATGATAACATTCTCGAAAAATAATGTGAAATGTGTTCAATTAATTTGCTCTTTAAATAAAAGAAGCAACATATCGTATAAGAAAGCTATGTAATACTCGCACATATTCTGATCCCATTAAGAGAGTAATAACAAAAACTGGAACACGGTAAACCCTCGCCAATCCGGTTACAGTTAATTCGGATGTCGGATAAACCTGATCGAAATATGAAGAAATGTTGCTCACAGTTGAGTGCATACTTTAAAACACACCTGGTATTTAGGAAGGCAGATAAGTAACTTCAGACAAAACTTTACGGTTTCTTCAAACCTACATTATTACGTTCAAAAACAAGTACAGCTTCTAAGACTTCTATCGATGAATAAATGTATTGTCTTTTTATAGTTTTTAAACAAATGCTGTACAGTGATATTTTTCATCAGCACTACCTACTAAACGTTCCATTTATTTGTGTTCTAAGCTTCCTGTCTTTTGGGGCTACCTTATGCTTCATTAATCCGGACGACCCTCCCTAACTGATCCGGATTAGCGAGGGCTTACAGTAAGGTCATTACACACACAAAAAGAAACACAACATTCTGTGTTATGGTACAAATCTTAACTGCTATGATTACAGAGGAGTAGCACGTGTGTTTTCCTCAATTCTTGGGGCTGCTTTCAAAATGGTATTTGCCGATGTCCCAATACTCCCTCCAGAGAGTCCTATATAAGGAGTTAATACTGAACCGGTAAACGCCTGGGTTCCTAATTCGTAAAAGAAAGTGATCAATAATCTTCACCTAAAAGCTCGATGATGAGAGAAGCGCACATGTTTATCAATTCTCATTAACCAATAACACTTTTGCACCTTCTGAGTATTAACGTCGACGATATCGGATAATTGTCGTGAACGGTTTGTATTCACAAGTTCATGCGCTGCAGACAACACGGCTTTCTCAGTTATAACACTGGAAACATTGGACGTTTCCATACTCTGTACCACACATTATTTCTTTTTTTGTTCACGTGAGTGGTTTATTTTAGAGACGATGTCCCTAGCTCAAGCTCGAATAGGTAATTGGTGAATAATGAATTAGAACAAATGTCGAAGGAAGCGGTCCTGATCGAATTTATGGCAATGTTCCAGCATTTGCTGGCAGCGACTGAGATAAGACCCGAAAAACTTCGTTACTATAGAAGACCATCGGGCCGAGATTTGAAGCTGGGACCTCCAGAAAACGAAATGACCCACTTGACCACGGGGTTTCTGACGAAGAATAAACATTACAGTGATGCAGTCACTAATGTACAGATGTTGTTATGACCTGCTTTGGTGAAACCGAGCAAACCATGCCTCTTGCAAGCGCTGCAATCGCGGTCCGTGTGTGTGTTCACATGCTTGTAACTGGCACCCACTCATTCTTGGCAGCGACTCGCTTCTGATTTGTGTACGGAATGCAGAATTGTGTTGTACTGGCCCCTTAGTTATTCTGCTGGGCACTTTATTCGAAACTCTTTAGAATGCTGTCCAGAGAGAAGTGGTCTGTAAGTGGGTGCCGACATGCATTAACATAAATCACTGACAAACAAGCGTTAAATAATAATTTTTCGGCCCTGACCTTTAAGGTCTAAATTCCTTAATAATAACTCCCTGGATCAGTCGTTCTCGAGAAATTAACATTAGCCCACCAGGTCAGTTAATTAACTGCCTTTTCTGCAACCGCAACATTCATTACCTCGTTAGTCTCTATCCTGAGCCAGATGAACCCAAATGCTAAATCTTTGTTCCACATCTCCCGAAGTTGCACTATAATATAATCCTTCCATCTATGTCTAGGTCTTGAAAAAATCTTTCTTTCCTTCTAGATTAATAACTAAAATATTACACGGATTCTTCATCTCTTCCATGCGTGCTACATGACCTGCCCTCGTTGGTTTAATATCTACAATTTGGTGACGAGCACGAACTATAAATCTCTACTTGGACGCAACTGTCTTGACTCGCCTGTTAGTATTTGTTCTACCACGGATCCTCAGCGCCCAGTTTCCATGTAATCTTAGTGTACGTTCCCGCCTCAGGCTACGACGTTCTACACACACATATACAGAAGAACTGGGAAAATTACAGATTTTGCTCTATTTTAACCTTCACGTTTTTAGATAGGAGACGTGAAGAGAAACGATTTTGCCATTATTGCTGGATGTAACCGGCTATGAATGTATAAGGGGTGGGCCTTCTTGGCCCTTGCACCGCGACCACATTGATCTATCGTGCCTACGTAACCGACTAACAAGGCGGACATCTGCTGTTGGCCTATGCTCACTCACCTGTTCCGTTGATCCGATATAATGCCCTGCTGTGCTGAATCGTTGCAACTGCTCGTCTCCTCATCAAATAGAGCTTCGGTGTCGATAAGCAGAATTCATTTCTGATGATTAATGTTGGACGAAGCTCAAACTAACGACTGATTAGTTCACAAGAAACAGAATGGAGTAAGACCCGCACTTCTTCGCGCGCAAGTTTGCAGACTGTGTGCAACAAATGCACACATCGCCCGCCACTCCACTACTGGCTCGTGCGGTAGTCAGAACGCCTGGCCGGATGTGCGGTAAAGGGGTGGGATATGTACAGCCGACTGAGCAAACGAATGCGGCATCTGCTACTTGCGGTTCTCTGCGCCGCCACCTTTGTGGCCACAAGCCAACTTCGAGCATGTGGCTTTATTGTGTTTCTTACCCAACAAAGTCGTGAAGACTGCAACTTTACAAACGTGAATGACATTTCCCCCTTTTCTCCAAATCGCCTATTATTTCACAAGGGGTTAGTGGGTTATTTGACACGTTCCTCCAGAACATCAGCACTATCAGTCAGTTATTATTGCGTCACATCTCAGAAGATCCTAATATTCTTACTCTTCTCCCTTATTTTCACATCTTCCCCACATTTCTATAGATAGGATGGCATGGTATAGATTGGATAGATCTGACTCAGGATAGGAAGCAGTGGAGAGCTCTTGTGAACACAGTAATGAAACTTCGGGTTCCATAAAATCCTGGGAAATTCTTGTATGGGTATCTGAGCTTTTTGACGATACCGCGGGGTGTCGACTGTTCTGCAGCAATTTGAAGACCAGTATTGAGGCCGGCCACAGATACATCGAAAGGGATGGAATCGTACAGAGAAGTCTAGTAGTAGAAAGAGAGAATTTTAGGGTGAAGGGCCAAGCCCCTGACACATATTTAAGACAGGAGTGCTCGTAATGTTAAATAAAATTTATAAAGGAAAAAAAAAAAGAAACAAGTAAGTAAAGGACGGTGATAAATATGCCGCTTTACAAAGAGTATCATCTTCTGGGATATAACGCCGTGTTGCCCGCTGAAAGCCTACCGACCTTTAGGAGGAACACTTCGCCTCCATTTTTAGGGTCGAATGAACCGAGCAAAGCACCAGCGTGAAAGCAGGTGGCTTGCCATATTTCAGTTAAAGAAATTAGGTTATAGTCCGTGGAGCAGACATTTCCATAAGGTTCGAACTGCTTGGTCTTAAGACCTCTGACCTTTTGAGAATAAATGTCAAAACAATTTCCAGCTTGGTTGTGAGACCTGGAGGAGCCATTCACGTGCATTAGACATTAACAGAAGCACCATCCGTTTGATGTTGCATCAGTGTTTACAGAACTTCCTGTACCCCATACTAACCCGCGAGGGTATTCCTGTTCCAGGGGAGGGGGGACTGCAGAATTGGCAGGATAAAGTATTAGTTCGGGGTTTAATCCCCCCAAAATAAGCGGCGGTAAAAGAACCATTAGGTTGTCTACCAGTATTAATAATGCTCGTAAGATAAACTCGTCCTCTAAACCTGATATATATATATATGTATAAAGTGAGGAATGTGGAATGAACGTGGGTTCTTTCCTGGTCAAATTACAGGAGGAAACTTCAACTGCACCTTTAAGAAGTTCTCAAAATCAGAGTCCAGAATGCCACTTGTTTCTTGCTTGGAATACATTTACACCCTGAAGATTGAGAATATATGCTTCTCCAAAACGTCGGAGTATCTGTGAACTACACGATATTACGCACATTCTAGAGCTTCTAGAGAAACATAGTCCTACTATTTTACATAGCTTTGAAGTTCAAGTTTTTCCTGTGGCGTTACAGCCCCAATTTGGGCCTAGGCCTACCTCCATGAAACTTTCCGTTTCACTTCGGTTTACTAGATCTTACACATACGGTAGGACTCCTTGGGCGAGTGATCAGCTCGTCGCAAGGCCTCTACATGTAGACAAACACAGAACAACGCACACACATCTATGCCCTGAGTGGGATTCGAACCCACGATCCCGGCTTCCGAGCGAGCGAAGACAGTGCATGCCTTAGACCGCTCGGCTACCGTAACCGGCTGAAGTTTAAGTTGTGGATACAAATATGGATCCACCGTCGGACTTCTGTCGTGAATTGGCAACGTTAGATGAGTGGCAACTTTATTATTATTATTATTATTATTTATAGAAAGTAAAAGGTAAAGCTATACCTGTGACAGGC
>NW_019719372.1:202385-202903 GCF_002891405.2 Cryptotermes secundus | reverse complement strand
ACATATATGACGTTTACAAATTTTAGTCATTTTAGAATGAAGACATCATGGCATGCAGTACAATAGTTTAACGTGCATAAAGACACCTGAGGATGGCACATTAGTGCTGAAACATGTAGTGTGGAAGTGAAGAATAAGTTGGAAAACTGTAAACACTGTAAGACGGTTAGCATAAACCATGGACATGAATCAGTGTAACGGGACGCTAAAATATAACAACAAAAGACACACTAGACACAATGAATACAATGAGAATTCACTTACAACTACAACAAACATAATTAAAACTACAATTATATAATTTAATATTAATAAAAAATAAGCACACACTGTACTAAAAGTAACAGTAATGGAACACGCAATGCCATAAACTGATGCACCAACATTTCGCCATGAACTTCCCTTTATTCCACTTCACTGCACTTACGCACTCTTCACATCCTCACCACAGTTTACTTCACTTCACTCCACTTCACGTCAGTTCACTCCACTTACGCACTCCTCTCATCCTCACTACA
>NW_019719372.1:191647-202132 GCF_002891405.2 Cryptotermes secundus | reverse complement strand
TTTACTTCACTACACTTCACTGCACTTACGCACTCTTCACATCCTCACCACAATTTGCTTTAATTCACTTCACTGCATTTACGCACTCTTCACATCCTCACCGCAGTTTACTTCACTTCACTTCACTGCACTTACGCACTCTTCACATCCTCACCACAATTTACTTCACTACACTGCACTTCACTTCACTTCATTTCACTTCACTGCACTTCACTGCAGTTTTGTATGATTTCCCCCACACTTTCACTTCGCCTTATTTATCACTTTCCTAATCCTTTTCCTAAAATTTCTTTCTTTACAGGTTTACTTCCAGGCTGCAAAAATACAAACTACTCATGAAGAACCTGTCATATTGTTTAGACCGAAACTGTTCTATAATATCATGAAGTAAATATTTACTTGTTTTTTTTAATTTTATCCTATTTACTTTTTTTTTTTTTTGCTTAGCACTTTAAAGCCCAGTTGTTGCTATATATACCAAGTGTAATTAATCTGTATATTTCACATTTTGAAAAATAATAAACCTATGCCATATTTCAAAAGGTAAGAAGAGTTACGGAAAATTAAATAATCTGTTTGCTGTCATTGAATCACGTGAGGTTCCCATGAATACCCCCGCTTCAGAGACGGTCCATCAATAGAAGTTGTTTTTAGCAAGGGTCTAGTAACTATTGTTAAACATTATTTTTCATCGGAATCATGACATTTAATTTATTATGAGCGATCTTAGGAGCCCTAGGAGCGTTCTGCCGATCACAGTGACCGAGCGGTCTAAGGCATGAACCGTTTTCGTCCGCTCTAACACTGGGAACGTGGGTTAGAATCCAATTCAAGACACGAATGTCTGTCTGCGTTTATTCTGTGTTCGTGTTGTTTTGTATGTAGCTAGCGGCCTTGAGACGGGCTGATCCCTCGCCCAAGGAGTCTTATCGACTATGTACAGGATGAAGAAACTGAAAAAGCGGCCAAAGTCCGAAGGGCTACAGAGTCAGAGAACGAGAGAAAACAAAAATGAGAGTTCTGAAAACATACAATTGTATTTAAAACAAAATTTAACGTCATATTCTTTATTCTAAAGCTTCTGAGAGTTGCGACATCATAATATTAAATTAAATTCAATATATGAATTTTTCGAAATATTTCCTACAATTTCAGTGAGGTTACATGTCGTTTTTGCTTATGTTGAAATTTAATAGTGATGCATGCTTGTATACGTTTATTGCCTCTATTATTGTAGCCCGGACGATCAACGTGTTGGAGTTCGAGTCCCGGTGGGCGCAAGAATTTTCACTTCTCCATGACGTCCAGACCGTCTCTGGAGTCCACCCAGCCTCCTATCCAAGGGGTACTGCGGTAAAGCGGCTAGAGCGTGAAGCTGACCACTAACCTCCAACTAGTGCCGAGGTCAAGAAAATGTGGGTCTATACATCCACTCCACCATACGTCTTCATGGCGTAGTGCTTAATTAGTTAAGCACAGGTACAAATTTACACTTTTTCTTACATATTATTGTAGCTCAATGAACTTAAATTTTAAGTCGTTTTATATAGTGCCTCGTGGTATAATATATGGGTCTTGAGAGAAAGAAATTTCCGACTGGGCTCCGGATGCCTTAAGGGACAGGACTATGGGCCTAAATGCAGTAGCGCAAATATACGTATTTCCTCCCCAAACCCACACAGAAGAAAACGTATTGTGGCACGTCTATTGAAAGCCAGAATAGTGAAGTCAGCAGAGACAGCAGTTTCTAGGGAACGGCTCTGAGAGTATGCTACCTGAAGATACTTGAGCAGCTGAGCAACTTGAGGCCTCACAAGCAGGGCTCACCACCATGAAGCTAGATATGGTACATTTGGGTAAGGGGATTTTGGATTGAGATTGGATGTTTGTGCTTCTATGAAGGAACTGCAGAGAGATTTCCTCATGTTGGCGGTTAGTGAAATGATAATGGTTAAACCAATCAAAACACAAAGCTAACTCCCTTGTAATACAAAGGACCTCGTTACAAAATATTCATTGGTGTGTCTGGCAGCGTAATTGTGTGGGTGATTGTGTTAGTAGACCGGTAGTTTACCCTTTTACTTACTGAGCATTAGGAAATGGTTGTTACCGTAATGCAAGGGTTTCGCTAAGTCTGATAGATGGCAGATTAATTATATGTGACGTCACGGGGACTACTGTGTCAGTCAACAAACACTGAGTTGGACATCCATACCTAACCCTCAAGCAGGTTGAGTCGATTTGAGTCCACGAGACAACTTTCCTTGCCACGGCTCATCTATCCCGCCTTTGCATGGGGTCCACACTGTAGTTGTTTACCCATTTACTGATTGAGCTCTTGTCAGCGGCTGCTACCGTTTTTGCAGTAGTTTACTCATTCGTCCGGTAGATGGCACTAAACTGCATGCTTGCCAGCAGATCGGTAAGTTTCGAAGCCAACAGGATTCAGTTACATATGCGAGTATATATATATTTTATTACCAATCCGTGGCTATGCTGAACTCGAAGTATGAACGGGAAAGACATTTCTGCCACGTGCCTCTGGAGGGTTGTCAGGCATGACCTCTTCTGGATCTTGCACGGCCTCCCAAACACATCAACACGTACATTGCGTAAGACATGTGCGTGACATCATGGTTTCAAAATATACTGAAAGGACATTACTTATAATGCGCAATTTCTACGTTAAAAATTGACACTGAAGTTTGACAAAATATTTTATAAGTACATTAGCAAACTACTGATAGTCGTTGTTCGTCTGTGGACTGCGTCAATAATATTGGGTAAAGTGGTGCACGAAACCATTAAGAAGGATTTGTTCGTGCTTCCGAGAATATAAAGAACGATTGTTTGTTTCATGTTGTATTTAATGGCGCAGTCACTAACTTACACTACAAAGCATGGAGTGGCCGCGCCATAGCTCAAGCGGTTAGTCGCTGGCTTCCCACCGCGACGGCCCGGGTTCGATCCCGGGTCTGGTCAAGTGGGATTTGTGATGGACAAAGTGGCTCTGGGGCAGGTTTTCTCCGAATACTTCGGTTTCCCCTGCCAATCTTCATTCCACCAATTGCTCCACAGTGGCGTCTGTCCTTGCAATGTTACTCCGGCTCTCTTCTGCAGCTAGCATATCCAGTAACAGCTGAAATGTATTGTCTGTGTTGCTGTCAGCTCCAACACACTGATGAGCATCTCCGTGATGGTGAGTCTTGGTACCTAATATGCCTCACACTGATCGGTCAGAATATGCATTCACGTTACCCAGAAATATCAGAAGTTAGAACCAGCCCTGTGGCGATTTTTGTGCCATTGTCTCTGACAGCTATGCTAAGCGAAGCTATCCCTGTAACAGGCTGCGGAGACCCATAGGGTTCTGAGACGTCGAGGCCCCCACATTTTCTAGACATTGGCTCTCAGACGGCGGTAAGTTTGTCAGCCTTACGAGCCGGCCACCCTTTGCCACTAGGAAAATACCTGGTACTAATTTCTTTAAAGGCTGAGTCGACCCCAGGGCCATAGTGCGGCTTGAAGGATTGGGGCAATTGAAAAATCCAATGACCTCGTCGGGAATTGAAGCTGTGACTTTCCGGCTCATGGCAAAGTGCCTCCCACGCTTCTCTGGCAACAATTAGTACCATAATCTTGTTCCTGTTCCCAGTTCACCTGAGTTGTTGTAAGTATTTGTCGATTAAGACAACTTTCGTTACAGAGAGAGATATATTGCAGAAGGACGACAATTCCGAGGTCTACTGTCGACTGATTTCAACGCAGGTACAACCCTTTTCACATATTCAATCTGCCATTACACACTCTACATTAACTTCTTAAAATTGACTACCCGTGTTCTAATAAACATACATAACATAAATCAAATTTCCTACCCCAACAATCAAACAGTAAGTCAAATTATATCTCCTAATGATCACGTGTAAATCAAATCCCATATCCTAATGATCGATTTATAAGTCAAGCCTTATATATTCTAACAAACATTTAGTGAATCAAATATTACATCCTATCACGTAACTACTAACCCAAATGTTTATATCTTAACCACCAATCCATCAACCAAAATTTATACATTCTAATAATCAATCAGCCGGTCACGGTAGCGGAGCGGTCTAAGGCATGTACTGTCTTCACTCGCTTGGAGACCGGGATCGTGGGTTCGAATCCCACTCAGGGCATGGATGTTTAGTTTGTGTGTGTGCGTTTTTCTGTGTTTGTGCACAGGTAGAGGCCTTACGACGAGCTGATCACCCGCCCAAGGAGTCCTACCGAATGTGTAAGATCTAGAAAAACCGAAGTGAACGGAGAAGTTCATGGAGGTAGGCCTAGGCCCACTGGGGTTGTAGTGCCAAGGAAAAAAAAATAATCAAGCAATAAAACAAAATTTACACTTCTGTCATTCATTGCCCAAATTTTATAAGCTAAAATCATTAGCCAAATTTTATCCTAACAATCTGTTAGGAAATCAAAATTCATATATAATCAATGAACCAGAAATTATATATTAACAATTATCAGTGAACCGACCACAGGCAATTACTCACGCTTACAAAAGAGGGTGAAAATGAACACATTTGGCTCCATCGCGTCTCCTTCCTACCACACGATTTCTAGAGTCGACTGCTCCGAGCGACTCCTAAAGTCAGATTGCTAGCGGCTTCTCCCGTCCGAGCCCCCAAATTTATTAATCATTCTCGCACTCATGAAAATTCTGTTCACTCAAAATCCTAAAATGGCAAGTTCCTCCTGGCCGATAACCTTTCCTGCGAAAGCGAGACTTGCTTCTGTGTCGTTCGCCTGTTTTGTCAGCATTTTCTATAAACTGTACAACTGAAGCAGAATGCCCGAGGAATGCGCTACGTCTGAAGGTGATCTCAGCTCTGGTTTCCGGCTGGCCAACCTGTGGTTCACCTAACGTATTTCAATTTACAAAACTTATAATAAATTTATAATCAATTGAACACAAGATCACCCCTTCATTAAATAAAATCATAATAGCCATACATTGGTATGTCTAAATTACCGGCCATATGACTAGAGTCCAATTTACATTTTTACCACCAGTTTCTGTGGTTTGTTCGAGACATTTTAATCAAATAGAAAAATTGTACATGGAATTTATATTATGATATATAAATATGGAAACATTTGAGTAAAGTGAATAAGTGGCTTTCTGCTGATTCTAAACAGCTCTGATGGGCGCGTATATCACTCAGAATTACTGAGTTATGGAAACGGGTTCAGATCCACGTTCGGAAAAGTTACTTTCGCTAGTTTTTTTTAGAATACGGGGCAATGGACAGGGTCCATAAACCCCGGAAATTCTTAGTCCTATTCTGTTTTGGTCACAAGGTTATTACACACGTTAATTAAAAAATACAGTAAAAAACTGGAAACTGATTGTGCTTCTTCGCTATGGCAATTTCTGTGCGAGTCTATTCATTTGTTATGAGCGTCTCTGAAGCAGAACATATCACAACATCTGCTTCCGGCAGATGCGATGTGGGGACCGCGGAACAGCGTGACTGCTCAGATGAACCAAGCTGTACAGAAAGGAGGACTCCGAGGGCTTTGCAGTTGTTCCGTTTCCAACAAGTAGGGAACCACAGGCACGGAAGACTGGAAAGTGGAAATGCCTTATAGTTTACATTACTTAACACATCCTCAAGGTCTTTCAGCCCCATGATCCTTTCATGTGCATAAAATGGCCAAAATATGACTTGACAATTTTAAAAAAAGTGATTAAATTTAATCAGTTATTTAAATGACAGAAAATGTCCTCAACCATCGCACTCTATAACATAAAAGTAAAATTATGTTTGAATTCCATCAAGTGTAGCTATGAAGTGTACTGTCTCCTGATATATAGCGCTGTGTAGCCCGTTGAAATTCAGCCGACGTTTCAGAGGGACATGTCGTGCCCGGCTTAATCGACACTAAATATGGAGGCGATATGTTCCTCCAAAACGTCGCTTGACCTTCACCGGACTACACAGCGCTATACATCAGGAGATAGTACACTTCATAAGCACTGCTGTGAGAACCTCAGATCCTACACGGCGCTATACATCAGGAGATAGTACACTTCATAGCCACTGCTGTGAGAACCTCAGATCCTAAAGTTGAAACTATATTTCCAATAAAATAAACACTTCACATGTTTCGGCCAGTGATGCCCCCTCCCCACACACAGGGCCAACACAATAAGGACGATCATCCATGAAGAAACACGAACACCACTGGGCTTCATAGCAAGATTCTAATCAATTGAAAAATCCAACGACCTCGGGAATCAAACCCACGACCTTCATGGTTGTAAAATATTGCCTCAACAAACTACGCTACCGTGTGCTCCCTGTATGAAATATATTTCTATTCAATTGTATATCTGTAACATAATATGGAATTTTAATTCAGCATGGGTGTTATCAACCACATCTTTTTTACTGCTCCAGGAGGGGCGGCCCCAGCTTTTGGGAAAACTATCCCAATGCTGACTTACTAATTAGAGCAGAAAATGTACAATGACGGTGATTATGACACCTCTTTTCTATATTAACATTTAAAGGTGTCAGTTATGTAATGAAACACGTTTACACGTGTTAACAACATTTGGATTTGTGAAAGACATGCAACGGGCCTGATGCTCAGTCGAATCTGTCTTACAAAGGAGCCGCCATTTGCTTCCTACGGCATTCCTTTCAAGCTTCATGCGTCGAATATAGTAATTCTGAGTTTTTTGTTTCAGCATCCCAAGCTCCTGCGTATTTCATGCTCTCTCGTATAAGTAATCAGCGCTGTCCGCCTCGAAACAGCATTGGCCGACAGCTACTTGTCTAGCTAACGCGACGTCAGGAACTTTCTGTTCTGAGAATAAATCCTCTAACAATTCTTTCTGCCACCGTGCATACTGGTATTACGACCATTGAAAGCCTACGACTGCATTCATCGACTTCTAGAATTTGTTCACACTAAAAACCCTTACTGTTATTCTTTTAAGGAAGTAATTTCTGTCCAATATTGGATACCTTGTGTCTGTTCTAATCAGTAATAAAGACAACGCCGTGCCGACACAGACTGTGGCCTCCAATACGTTGCGTGTTTCGCTTCATTGTTCCTCTTTCTTGACTTCTGACACCAGTTGTCACGTGTATGTGTGGCAATAGACGGGGTACGGATTGATGCCCGGCTTCATTGGACTCTTTTACATATCGCGCGAGATTACACTTTATAATTTACTATTACACACACACACACACATACACACTAGTGACCACAGTCAAGTCTCCAATAGCCGTTACTTTGCAGCGGCTTTCAACTGCAGACGTTCCCCTTCATCTGGGTTCCCGAACTGTCCCCGGCCTCAGCTACCAGCTTCTCACAACAAGAGCTCATAACGACTGAACTTCAACAGTTCTCTAACTCAGTCACTCACCAACCAACTAACTCAGATCAACTCAGATCAAACGTATACGTACTTTATGACTGGTTTTTAGCGTAAATCAGTTCGTCTTGGTGTCAAGCACCTTGAGGTTCATCACCAGAAAATTCTTTTTTTGCAACTAAACCCTAGCGTTTATAGTCCTTGTACATACGTATAACATCTTCTCTGACGAGAGGATGGGTTTGTCGCTTATGAACAGGCTTCACGTTTCATCAAATATACAGATCACACATATAACATTTTATTGAAAATTCTTCCTTTTGCAGTATACAGAAGTCATCTGTCAGGCCAGGCTTTGAAAAGCAGATCATGCCTATCTCACAGCGGCAGCTGAATCACTTGAACAGCCGTAAGCTTAACCACCGCAAGTTTCAGACACCTACCGCTTAAGAGTGCAGCACCTGCAAAACTGAACTCTCACTCAGAGTCAGAGCTACTTTACGACTGACGGTTTGCCGCCAATCAGTTCGTCTTGGCGCCAAGTCCCTTGAGGATGACGACCAGAGATTTTTTTCTAATTCACTGTCCTCCTTATACTATATCGGCACTGACCGCACAGAAAACACCTGTACTCTGTTGCAGTTTACGGGCTATTGTCTAGTAACGGCTGTTGTCGACTTGTTAGTTTCGCGGTTGTTGCTTATCAATGGGTCTACATGCTAAAGTACAATTTATTTTCCGAGTTTGCCAGTATCGCAGGCTACATAGCGTCGAATGATAGGATCATTGGTGAATAGTGAACTGGTAAGGTTGTGGAAGCGTTTGTTCTTAAGTGTATTCACTATCTCGGCATTTGCCTGAAATGAGTGAAGAAACACAGAAAATATGTCAGTCACGATAGTCGCTGGACAGGCCGAGATTTAAAGCCGGTCCTTCCCCAATACGAAGCGAAATTCTATTCAACTGACGTAATTCCTTTGTTTTACCTTCATGGTTGTTAAATAAGAGACACATTTTTTAACCTGCATATACTATTTACGTCATTTAGAAAACGCATACCACATGTAAAACACAGGTTTATTGGGTACGACTTCCTGAAACAAATGATCGTTATCTCTGTCCCTCTATCCGGTGCACAATATATCCTCTTTACAGATGCTCCCCAAACAGCAGAGGCCGTCTGTCCATCAAGACGCCCACAACATGATGGCAAACTACCTCGCTGCCTTGGGCCCTCTAATCACGGTCCTCCAACTCCTGGCGGCCGAGTCGCAAAAGGAGGACATCATAGTTACTGTGCGACAAGGACGTCTCAAGGGACTTCGCTTCGAATCTGTTCGTGGCCAAGAGCTACTTGCCTTCTTGGGCATACCTTATGCCAGACCACCAGTAGCAGAGCTGCGTTTCAAGGTAGGATTTGGTTAATTTGATTTGTTTCACTCTGGTCCGTCACACTAACAATTACAAAGACAAAACAACTCCGTCCAGTGTGACTGGTGAAGATTTTTCTTATTTCAGTTCTTCATGCCCTTACATGTTTCAACACAGCACGCCACGAACAAACACAGGACGATACCAAGAATCTCCTTCTCAAGATAGACAGGCGGCACAAGTTCAGCCCCCCTCAAGAAAGACGATAGGAGTAGTGACACGAACCTACTTGGTTTATAAATGTTAACTTAAACAACAAAGTTTTGAACACTTTAATATACCGGGAAACCTGCTGTAGTTGTGGAAAAGTTGGATATTGTGTATATTGTGCATTCTAGGTATTGTGTGTGTATGTATTTTAGCACTCAGAACACCCATTGTGATAGGCGTTTCCAAATAAGTATCGATGTTCCCTCTGAAGATGGTCCGTAAGGACCGAAACATGTAAGGGTGCTAAGTTTTCAAGTAATAAAAACTTAAATAGTCACACTAGACGGAGTTGTTTTGTCTTTGTATGATTTGGTTACCATCTCTTGTTATTTAGTGACATCGTTTCAACTACTAACTGTGCGTACCGTCGAGTGAAACACAGATGGTTGGAACATATTTTGTTGTGAAGAGTGGGCGACCAATGATGTGAAGTAATATCAGGTTCGCCTATGGAGGAAAAATTGTTACCAGAAGTAAATGACTGCAAGGAAGTCGGCAGAAAATATAAAACCGTCAATTGGAACTTGCGCTTGAGTAGAAAAATGCATCTGAATTTTACAAGGGGAAAGAATATCATACGCATAAATTATAATCAAAACGTCTTTGATGTGAAACATTACAGAAATGGCGACAAGAGGAAAGAGTGAGGTTATGTCTGACATTTTTCGTAGCATGGGAATAGGTCGGTTAACTTAAGGTCTATGATCTATGTTGGCCTTTATGCACAGATAGCAGAATTTAAAATACATAACGCGTGATGAATTCTCATTCTTTCGATGTGTTTAGACTACTTTTCTTTTCTTTTCGTCTCTCACCCCCTTCCCCCGCCTTTATCAAAGAAAGAAGAAGGGCTCATGGTCCCTTTCTGTTGCTGCCTGCAGACATCTGAAGCAGTTGACTAGTTTGAATTAATCCTGACGCGGAAGCCACGGTCAAGTTGTACTTTCTAATGTTTTAAAAATAGTTAAAATATTATGGCGGACTCAGAATTTCTACGGTAGGAGCGACACTGTTGAAAATTTTCGATCCCTAAAATGGAGTATGGCAATAGATGTTCGAAAGATGTGTAACCTTTGGCGAAATGAAGTTTTTATAAAATGTAAAATAATAACATGGCGTCCACGATTTTATTAGATGCCGATAAATAATGAAGTTTGGTATTGAGAACGATCATAAATATTCCATATATATATATATATATATATATATATATATATATATATGTATGAAGTACTCTGTAAGTCAGCAAATACTAACATGGCGAAGGTACGAAGTTCTTGAGGGTATATGCCAGAAATTTGGGGCACGCGTTAGCGCAGTTGGCTGAAGCACTATTCTACAAGCCGGAAGGTTGTGGGTTCGATTCTCGATTGGGTCACTGGATTTTTCAATTGACCTAATCCTTCCAGGTGCACTATGGCCCTGGATTCGACTTAGCCTCTGACAGAAATGAA
>NW_019719372.1:127120-191607 GCF_002891405.2 Cryptotermes secundus | reverse complement strand
GGGGGGGGGGGTAAAGGGTGGCTGACGTATAAGGCTGACAAACTCACCGCCATCTGTGAGTCGACTCTCTAGAATATGCTGGGTCCTCGACGTCTCACAACCCTATAGGCTTCCTTTCCTCACATTAAAGTCTCATCAAGTGAAACCCGAACTCAAAGGTACCAAATTTTACGACGTACTTTATTTTAACAGGTCGTTATGCATTACTCTAGAAAGTTATTATACGCCAAAATATGCCTATATTTTAAACCCAAATTTTCTATTGCAGAATACATGTATTTTAAACAGTCTTCCCACAGTGGCTGCAGCACCCCCCCACCCCTCACACACTGTCCTAACAGTATTTCCTCGCTTGAAGGGCCCGCAGCCCCCAGAGCCCTGGAGGGACACGCGCGAAGCCATAGTTGAAGGGAACGTCTGCCCGCAACGAGACATGATGTCCGGTGCTTTCATGGGAGACGAGAACTGCCTCTTTCTGAACGTCTTCACCAACAAGGTAACAGAGCTGCAATGTGATTGGCCTATCGACTGTCTGAGAAAGAGCAGTCGCGTTTTTCATCTCAAATATTTAAAGAAATGATAAATTTGGACCGGTCATTTAAGATTTCTCAACACTTCCACTGTTGTGACACAATACACAGACAGTATATCGCGCTACATCCAACTTATTATCATTGTGAAATAACGTCCGAAAGCCAGAATAGTGAAGTCAGAATAGACGTTCATTGTTAGGCAACGATCCACTAAACATATTCCCGCAGCAACGAATACGCATACTGCGGCCACTTCTGGCCTATTGTACCAGCCACAGATGATAAGTGAGGGTGATTGTGGAACAATTGGTGGAATGAAAATTGGCAGGAGAAACCGAAGTACTCGAAGAAAACCTGCTCCAGCTCCACTTTGTCCACCATAAATCCCACTTGACCAGACTCGGGATCGAACCCGGGCCGCCGCGATGGGAAACCAGCGACTAACCGCTTGAGCTATGCGCGGCCTCTTTTTCGCGCAGTTAGCAGCTCTCTCCAGTATCTCATCTTCTTGGGGAAGTCGCTAGGTCTCTCCAACATCTGTCTCTGTCTTGGATTCTATCTCCCCCTGTGGTAGGTTTTGGTCGAACCGTATAGAGATCACCATCTCAAAGGGATCATATTTCGCATAGCTGTGGGAACAACTTTTACCTATCCGTTGCAATGGATACACTTCTGCATGCGTTGCATAGCAAGTTAGTTAATTAGTTACTCTAGGACCGAGTTTTGTCAGGTTAGGAAACTTTTACCATACAAGAGGGGCTTCATTGTCATAGGACCATAATCTTCCAGTTAATATGAAGTTCGACATTCCACCAGATCCCCGAGTGTCCCGAGCAGCTGAAGGCTGTTATGGTTTGGATCCATGGCGGTTCCTACAAGGGGGGCTCAGGGACATCGATGGTCTATGGGCCGGACCACATCCTTACTGAGGACGTTGTGCTCGTCACTATCAACTACCGCCTGGGACTTCTAGGTAGGTCTCCAGCACTAGGACATGTGAAAGCTTCTGGCTTGGGGACAGCTTATGCACTGTTCACCTCCTGTTTTGTGCGACGTCAGTGTAGCAAGAACGTAACTGAAGACGTTCGAGAACGCTGAGCTGGGTGGGGGAAGGAGGCAGCAAGAAAAGGGAGAACACAGCAGAATGAGAAGATTCATAATTTGTACTCAGAAAATATTAAAGAATGAGAACTTCAAATCTCAAACAGCAATTCTCTATGGGGGATGAGATATTATGCCCTGAATTCGAGTCATCACATCCCACGAAATTTTGATAAATATCAATTAGACTATGTTGGTCTTATCTCTTATTTGTACAATTACAGAAACATCAAAACCTTCCTATCTATCTCTGGCTCTACAGCCCTTTGTTGGGCCTTGGCCGCTATTTTCGCTTCTTGATAGTTGGTAGGACCTCTTAGACGGGGGATCAGCCCGTGTCATAGCCTCTTCCTACACATAGAACAACACAAATACAGAGTAAACGCAAACATAAATCCATGCCTCGAGTGGGATTCCAACTCACGACCCCAGTGTTCGAGCGAGCGAAGACAGTTCATGCCTCAGACTGCGCGGCCTCTGTGATCGGCTTCAAAATGTTCCTGCTACATGAAATATTCTGCAGTTCGTTCTACGTTAATGCGCTCTGCTTCAAACAGTTTCTTAGAACTCGAATATTTTCTCTGATTCGAAAGCTTTGCTTCAAATCGGACTTATGCTTTAACGCCAAACTTTGCTCTATACCAAACCTTAACAGGATTCTTGAGTCTCTGCGAAGTTGGAGTTCCGGGCAACAACGGCCTGAAGGACCAAGTGATGGCACTGCGATGGGTGCAGAATAATATTGCCCAGTTCGGGGGAGATCCTAACAGAGTCACCATCTTCGGGGAGAGCTCTGGTGGAGCGAGTGTGCACTACCATTTACTGTCTCCAATGTCTAAAGGTATTATCCGCGGATATTTAATAAGCATGGAAATATGGCAGTCTCGATACAAATTTGTAGCCATAACGTGAAAATCAAAGTTGTGAATGACTAAGTTTAACAGAGGAATTATACAGGACATGTTCTTTCCTAGAACATCGCATTTACCAGTCCACACGATGTCATATCCAAGAAAACCACCATACCAATCCGTTCTGGTGTGAAGGCGCCAAGTTTTATATTTCGATGAGAATTATTATCCTGTTTCTTATATTAAACAACTGCTAATTACAGTGGTAACTATATATATCAAGAGATCTAGCATTTTAAGGAACTCTATATTTATACAACACAGTGAAATTGCGTCTTTCCTACTATTCTTAGAGTCTGAATAGCGCATTCGCTATAGCGACTGGGTATGGGCTGGTCGACAAAGAGTCGAAGTTTGTGTCCCGGTGAAGGCAAGAATTTTCATGTCTCCATGTTATCCAGACCAGCTCTGTGGCCCACCCAGCCTCCTATCCAGTGGGTACGGGGGGCTCTTTCTCTGGGGTTGAAACGCCCTGGGCGTGAAGCTGACCACTCACTCCAACGAGTGTCGAGATCAAGAAAATATAGGTCTATACATCCACGCCCCCATACGTCTTCATGGCGTGAGCTTAATTAGGTAAGCACAGGGATAACTTTACTCTACATTTTGCCTATGACTCTTACAAGAAACAGTGATTATTTTCCTAAACATCATTGTTCTTTGTAACAGAGAACCAAAGTTGTGATGTCTGTTCTGACCTGTTGCTTCACCGATAATATGTTCTGCCCTCATCAGGCTTGTTCCACCGCGCCATAGCGCAGAGCGGATCAGCGCTGGACCCGTGGGCCTATGCCGAACCGGATTTCCTGCGCTGGAAGGCATTCACAGTGGGCGAACGTATGAACTGCAGCGCTGCAGGTCCTCATGAACTGTTGCGGTGTCTGCAGGAGGCAGGGGCAAACACGATAGTACAGAGCACTGTAGGGCAGGTACGCCTCTGAGCTCTTTACTGCCACGCCACTTAGCGCAGTACTCCACAAAAGTAGCAGCCGTTCGAATCTCGTCCACAAAATTCAGATATTCTTCCTACATTTCGAAAACGCAAACGGCCATCTGTAGTCAACGCGAAGGGTGGAATAAACAAGAAAATATTGAGCAGCGAAATACATAATATTACATAAATTAATTAATTAGGTAATAAATAAATAGGTAAGTTATTAAACATGACATTCCATACCTCAGGCAATTACTTGTCGCATACGCCTGGGTTAAATTCCTGAATACTGTAATTGAGTACATTTTGTTTTCTCATGCGAGTCACCATTCCAGCTACACCCCATATAATTTGAGGCTGGTACAATGCTCCCATTTGGGGCCACATTATCAGTCACGTCCTCTCCTGAAAAAAATCTGAAAAATAAATATTGTTCACTGGATGTTTAAAAATATTACACAGATAAAGTTATATTGTACAATGTAAGTCGGAGAAAAATTATGAAGGAACATAAGATTTAATTTAAAATAACAATGTGGCAACCATGTGAATCTTATCTTGAGCTTTCGGCCTGATGGTGATAACCTATCAAGAGCAGTAACTGTGGAGTGTGAAACTTTGTACGCATACATATCATAAGCATACTAACATATTAAGCGTGAAATGTTGTTTGTAAGTCAGAAGTTACGTAAATGACGACGGTACTAAATTTTTAGGTTATAACCTACAAATTTAGAGTACAAAAAATCTGTACTTCCCAGATCTTGGCGAGAATGCAATCAAATAAAAATAATGAGAGATCTATCTGACTACAGACCTGAGCATTGCAAAAATAGTCTTTATTTATTCTGTTCTGAACTGCTACTTATGAATCACGCCGACGAATACCAGTAGCAAAATAAGGAGAACTGTATATATAGTGTATGCCATACAAACATGGCCGTGCACTCCAGCTGTTGCTCTCACAGGTCTGAAGATATCACAATTTAATTTCTGCAGGTTTTCAGCACATCTGAGACAATAGTGCCGCTCAGACCGACAAGGGAGGACGAAAGTCAGAGCGACGAAGAGGTCTTCCTTTCAGGAAAACCGGAAGATCTCATAGCTTCAGGAAAGTTCCACAATGTTCCCTACATTACCGGAGTCAACTCCAGAGAAGCCATAATTTATGCGGAAGGTCAGCCTTAATGAATTATGATCATTATCTATGCATGCTTAATTGCCAGAATTTGTCTGTCCGTCTCTCCCACCCTGTTTCTGCCGAACGGCGCGTCGTAAAAGAAAATGGTATTCCTCTTGGACAGAAAACTTCAGAAAATTTTTATTTTTCTTGTTGTGAGTATGGGTTCGTACTTTGTTCGTGTTTCTTGACAACAGTGGGACCACAATAGGCAGTCCTCTTCACGCTCGGGAAGTACCCGACGCGCTGTCGCCAGAGTGGGGAAAACCTAAAGCCCTCTTCTACCGCTGCTAGGTTACGGGAAGGAGAATTGCAGTAGGTAGGATAAAAGAAAGAGATAGAAAAGGCACACGGAGAAAATAGATAAGAGGATAGACAAATAGAAGGAAGGGGGAGTTCTCTGATGGCTTCCAGAGACATCAGAAAATGAAATATGGTCCCAGTCGTGTGGGGCTTAGAATCAGGATTTACTGTGCTGACGACGACCAGCAGCAATTGAGCAGCGGGACTGTTTAATATGAAGAAGAGTGAAGAAGGAAGAGGGAGAGAAACAGTAATACGAATTACAGATAAACGGATGATTAAGAAATAAGAGTGGTGCATGCTGTAGCGTAGTTGGTTGAGGCGCTATGCAACAAGACGGAAGGGCGCCGGTTCGAGTCCCGATGAGGTGCATTTTTCTCTTGACTTAATCGTTCCAGCAGCCACTATGGCCGTGGTGTCGACTCAGCCTCTAACAAAAATGAGTACCATGAATCTTCCTGGGGGTTAAAGTGTGGCCGGCGCGTAAGGCTGACAACCTTACCGCCATCTGTGAGCCGACTGTCTAGACAATGTGGGAACCTCGATGTCTCACAACCCTATGGGCCTTCAGGGCCTGTTACAGGGATACCTTTACGTTTTAAGAAATAAGAGAAAATGTGAAAGTGATGAAAATAATGCGAAAGGAATAAGTGAAAGAAAAATATGGATTATATTTCCGGTAATGTTTTATGAGCCATGCGCTAATTTTCATTATTACTATTACATTGTCACATGTTAGCGTAAATATAGACGGGAGTTGGATTGGAGATTGGATTTATTGACCACTTTAACACATGACTGGTAACTACACTTAATTATGCCGTCATCGCTGATCTCCACATTTTACAAATCACTATAGCACACGCTAAGTCTTTTCAATTTGCTGTCTTTTAACTAGTCTTTACCTAGCAACGGCTTCTAACAGTGAGGATTCTTCAACTGAACAGACCACGTCTTCTCTCCACAGACTCCCTTATAACTGACTAACTTCTAAACTTGTCCCACTGATAACGCCTCGGCACGGACCAACAGAAACACAGCTCTTATTTTGTTGCTCCAATCTTCTCCGCGGGAACACGCCCGTTTGCGAAGATGTTATCCAGCAACGGCTGCGTATACATGCTTATTATGTATCTGTTGCCTAGTAACGGATGTTGTTTCGTCGTTTGTTTCGAGGTCGTTAACCAGGAACGGGAGCCTCCCGAATGTAAATAAAACTTTGATTTGAGCTATCTTCATCGATAGATAAACCTCTAAAACACAGTGGTAACAATATGTACCAGACGATTCAACACTAAGAAGCCCTCAATTTTCCCACAGAGCAATTTGTGTGTTTGGTATGGTTCTCATAATGAACTGCGAATATTTCCCTTAACAGAATTAACTAGTTGGTCTTTGCTAAGGAAACGTGCAAAGTTTCTGTGAAGAAGAAACTCGATTTCTGAGATAATTTTTAGGCAAATTTCACATGGTCGTGTTTGTCTTTCAGAGAGGCTTAAGAGAACATGGCGCCTGGCGACTAGGACCTAGTAGTTAACAATGAGAATCCCTCAATTCGGCTGTCATGACTCATGTGATATGGGCATGTTATCTACGCCTGCGCTAATATGAATTCAAGCTGACAAAGTTTTCTCATACCTACAGGAATTTTCCACGAAATCTTCATGGTCATCGAACGTAAAGAAATTCGATGGAAACTTAACATTTACATTCTCTCTGTTTTAAAAATCTTCGGTACTTTTACCCTCCGCAAATACCATTTTTACATCCGATGTAACCAAACGGTGTAAACAGATATGTCATTTATTTGTCGTGCATTTGTCTTCCCTCAGACATGCAATCGATCCCGTCCTTCTGGGAAGACAGCAAGCAGCACATGAAGAGCGTCATTGCTGATCTTCTGGGCATGCAGAATACCAGTCAGGCAAATGAGATTGCGGAAATGGCGCTCAGCTATTATGCGGGGGATGAGATTCTGACAAACAAAACATTAACAGGGAAGCATATTGACGTAAGTATCAGAGACTAGGAAGCACACTCCTTCTGGAATGTCGCTCTAAGACCTGTGACGCGCAACTGACAATTTCTCGGTTTCTTTGAAGCTGTTTTCTGACCTGGGTTTTGTGCTCGGTGCGGACAGAGCCCTGAAGATGCAGACGCTGCTGTCAGCCGCTCCAGTCTATTCTTATTTATTCTCGTTCGACGGCGGTCTGGGCCTTGCTAAGCTCGCCTTTCATACGCAGCTCGAAGGTAATAAAACAACTAACCACTCACCTCCATCTAGTATCAATGTAAAGAATGGTGGAGCTATGCCTCCGCTCCCTACCACGTCTTCATGGCATAGTGTTTAACTAAGCACAGCGACGATACAATATCAGGTCAATATCCTGACCGTTTATCAGGAATATTGTATGGAGTAAGGACTTATCTGAAATTCAGAAATGTCTCTTTGTAAAATTCCTTTCTAATGTGCCAAACAAGTAATCACAGTGTCAATGAAACATGAGAAACTGGACCACAATTACCCTTTCACAAAAATCTGTGTGTAGCTACTTGATAATATCCACCAGTTTGGCCAACTGCAGCACAAAAAAGAATCTGGCAATATTACTGTCAGACATGTTGGTGATTCTGCTCTGTCTGTTCACTCTTTTATATCCATCGAAAAGAAGAGAGGAAGTTTATTTTGTTATTTTACCACAGGAGTGTCTCATGCTGACGAACTGGGGTATCTATTCCACACAGCAATCAGCCCTTCCGTGGCAGAAGAGTCTGACGAAATGAAGGTTTTGTTAAAAATGGTTAAAATGTGGACGAATTTCGCAAAAACCGGGTAAGTGTGTTTTAATTTGTTTAATTTTCTATTGTGAGAGTTTTTATAGGGGCAACGAAGAGCAATAAAGACACGAATATTTCCTAACCAAGAAATTTTTAATTTGTACAGCTGAACTACAGTTCTTGAACACGGTATCAACAAGGGAAATTAATCCAAAATTTTTATGGAGAATGTTAATTTCAAGCGGAGAAGGTGCCCATATGACTCGCGTTTATGTTCATGTGAAATGACTTCAGATTGTAGCCGACGGCAGACATCAGTAACATGATAATGAACCT
This sequence comes from Cryptotermes secundus, assembly GCF_002891405.2. Lineage (NCBI taxonomy): Eukaryota > Metazoa > Arthropoda > Insecta > Blattodea > Kalotermitidae > Cryptotermes > Cryptotermes secundus. The sequence continues at coordinate 183,531 of NW_019719372.1, read as the reverse complement.
TCGGGTTCTGTTACGTATACCAGAAAGTTGCTCAATATTAGCCATTGTTATTGGAGCTTCGGCTTCCAAGCAATCATATATGCCGCCACCTTCCTCTTTTTTTGTTTGTTTTTGTTTTTTTGTTAAATGAAACTAGTGTGACGCACGCTGAGAATTCAGCCGCACGATTTCTCGTTTTTTACGTCGGCTTTCATACTCTTAGTTTCCCCTGTTTTCTCCCATATTTGTTACAGTGTTATACGCTGTCGAATGATACCTCGAGGTCGACGTTTCTTACTATCTCCCACGAATAACAATCATAAATTGTCAATTGGAAACCATGTTTCTTGTAGAATATAATGCATTTAATATATTCGCGCTAAATTTTATAAATACTCACAGAATATACACGATACATTAAATAAAATATTCTCGCTCAGTCATGGCTTGTTACGTAATTTACGTCCATACAATATATTAAATTGAAGAAAGCAGTCTTCTGGGATTTGGTACCGTGTATATGTGGTGTTAACCGACGTTTCGGAGGAACGTATCGCCTCCATCTTCAGGGTAGAAGAAAAAATATATAAGAAATCTGCAAGCGGAGAGACTGTGAGAACCGGTAAAAGCAAAATTAGCTTTGCCATCACTTGACACAACACAATTTTTAAAACTGAATATGGAGGCGATACGTTCCTCCGAAACGTCGGTTAACACCATATATACACGGTGCCAAATGCCAGCAGACTGCTTTCTTCATAGTCACCGCCGTGAAAGCCTAAAATCTTACAATATATTAAGTTGCTGCTGTAACCCCTAATCGCTTAATTTAAGAGTTTCCATCTCGCGCTTACAAAACATTTTCATACAGAGACAGAGATTCATATTCTGCCGTCCTGTTGTGACTATCAACTAGCAGCTATCTGTGTATGTAACTGTAATGTTCCTGCTATAAATTCTGACCGAGTTTTCAGAAAACTGAAGCGTTTCTTTAATTGGGCTTATAGGGACCCCACGCCAGATTGCGACTCTTTGCTGGGAGTGAAGTGGGACCCGACCACCAAAGCTGAACACGTTTACCTCAGCATTGACAAGGAAGTGCAGATGAGAAGGGATCTCTTCAAGGAACGTATGCAGTTCTGGGAGGATATGCTAGGACCCTACATCAAACCTTACAACAGTACCAACTTCTGTTGCAACAAAACATGCTCTTATTACGTTCCTAAGGACTTCTCTTGATAAACTAAAAGTAAATGTTTCCTGTCTTACTATTCTCCTCACTTCGTTGATACTGTACATGCCTTGTCTGAGATGAATAACGTAATATTCACCAAGAAAATGAAGTGTACTCGTAGGACACAACATAGACTCCCCGAGGAGTATATCTGTTACTGGCCACAACATACGTTATTAGTCAGGTAATTTAGGCACAGTGTAACAATTTTGACTCGTTCCTTGCTTCTGCTTCTCGACCTTCAATCTCGGATTGAAGGTTCGATCCCAGGTCAGGTCAAGTGGGACTTTTAGTGGAGAAAGCGGCACTGGGGCAGCTTCTCTCCGAGTATTTCGCTTTCCCCTGCCAGTTCTCATTCCAACGACTGCTCCACAATCACCATCAACTATCATCCGTGGCTGGTACAATAGGCCGGCTAGTGGCCGACGCACCAAGTGGACTCAGCCTCATCACACCCCAAGAAACTAAAAATAATGACAAACATCACAAAGCAGCAACGAGGTGATACAGGGATGCACTTGCATAAAGTATTCTAATTATACACAAAACCGAGACTTGTTTACAAAGCTGTAAGGTAAAGGTAAATTTGTCCCTGGACTTAACTAATTAAGCAATACGCAATGAAAATGTATGGGGGAGTGGATGTATAGATCCACATTTTCTTGACCTCGGCACAAGTTTGAGGCGAGTGGTCAGCATCACGCACCTGTCGCGGCGGACAAAGATGCAGGAAAGAAGATTAGTGTTTATATATATATATATATATATATGTCTTCCGAAACCGCTATAAATACGCTCATAAACGCGTGTAGGTTTCATGTAAATCATCCATCACTGTTGTCGGATTTTAACCAAAACTGAAACGTGTCTACAAATTTTAGTGAAATTTTGAAATATACATGTAGTCAAGTAGAAGCCCACAGACGTTTCAGAGGAATACAGATGGAGTTCTACTGGCTTACAAGGAGTTACATCTTGAAAAAGGAAGTCTGCATGGTCACAGTTGTGAGAGCTTCAGTTTAAACAAACTTCACAGTATAAAATGTCACGAAAATTCTTTCATCGGTCCTAGAGCTCTTAAAGACAGACACATATTGCAAAGATGATAGCATTTCTTTGCAACATTTCGATGAAAACGGGACAGAAACATATTACACCGAATTCTTCCTCACTCTATTTATATTTTGATTATTTATTATAAGGTGAGTTTAATTAATCGATTTTACTGGCAATCTTATGAAAAAACATACCTCGTTATCATAACAGCCCACGAAATGGCTTGGAAATAGCCCAACGTACCAAACCACAGTTATAAATTTGTGATAATACCTCTCACGTGGTTTCCTCATATCGGAACACCTCAAATGGAACCAAATTGAGGAGTCCTGTCTTCTGATATATAATGCGTTTAGTCAGTTGAAAGTAAGCCGACGTTTCGGAGGAATATATCTTGATCGGTTTATACAACACTAAAGATGAAGGCGGTATGTTCGTCAGAAAGAGCGGTTGACTTTCAGCAGACTGTACGGCGTCACATCCCAAAAGACAGTACCCTTCTTAACCACCGCTGTGGGAAGCTTAAATCCTACATATTAGAAATTGTATCGATTTGCTGAACATTTGTGTTAAGCGAATCTTAATTTTAGGGCACTTACGCCGGTCAAACAAACAGACGGACCGTACCGTAAGAAGTGTATGATTTTTTCTACAGACAGAACTTTTTAACTTCTCCTGTACTTCTCCAATCCTGCTACTGCTGCCAGTCTCATCGGTCCGTCTACTAATGTCTCCCAAACTGAAATACAAAATGGCTTGTGTGTCTCGCTGAGACACATACGACAGAAAAAAAGGTAAAGCTATTCCTGCAACGGGTCGTGGAGGCCAAAAGGTTGTGAGACGTCGAGACTCCCACATTTTCTAGACATTCGGCTTACATGTGACAGTAAGGTTGTCCGCCTTAAGCGCCGGCCACCCTTTACCTCCAGGAAGATTCCAGGTACTCGTTTCTGTTAGCGGCTGAGTCGAACCAAGGGCCACAGTGCGACTGGAAGGATTAGGCAAATTAAAAGCCACAATGACCTGATGGGGGATCGAATCCGTGACCAGCCGACTTGTAACGCAGTTCCTCAATCAACTACGCGATGACATGATAAAACTCCAGTTTTCAACTTCTGCGCATGGCCAGTGTTATATCATCGAAGGTTGTGATTCGTGTGGATGAAAGCCTGAACCCCCTCCTTGGTGTCTCCACCTTATCGTGGTGAGGGGGTTTGAGTATGCCAAGGACCCTGAGAGCTATACCAGCGGTAGCGTAGCTACTGGCAGGGCCTCCCCTGCTGGACAGGTCAAAGGGTAGGCGTCAGACGAAGAGAGACAGCAAAACCTGATGCCGGAAGCAGCGTCATCAGCAGCGACTTGAAGCACAGAGCAAATGATGCTCGAGATGGTTCAAGTTCGTATAGCAACAGGCGTGACCACGGCTGTTGTACTGCGATGTGGAAAGCAAATGGAAAAACTACCACATTATCACTTTTCCTGGATAGTCTCTTTCAAAAAACAGAAGATCGCATTAAGTGGAGAAACTGTTACGGAAGAGACTGTGGACCTGTCGTCTGACAGATTACTGATGATGATGATGAAAGCCTGAAGACGCGTGGGTGAATCATTTGTTCCCCTGCTGCGCACTTGAGACGGGCGGTTTCGAATCTCAGCTTGGAGACCGGCGGTCCAGACTGAAAGTTTTCGAAGCCTTCCACTGTCCCTCCGGACAACTGCCAAGGTAGTTCCTTAAATCAGGCCAAAATCGCTTCCTTACACATTCTTTCCCATTCATTATTGATTAAAAGTTCGAATTATTTTCGTCTGACCTACCGAGTAACTAAACTAACTAGGCAGTGCCATTGCCCAGGCGGTTAGTCTCCGGCTTCCCATAGCGGTGGCCCAGGTTCGAGCCCAGGTCAGATCATGTGGGCTTGTGGCAGAAAAAGAGGCACTGGGGTAGGTTTTCTTCGAGTACTTCAATTTCCCCTGCCCATTTTCATTCCTCCGACCGTTCTGCGATCATCACATATCATCTGGGCCAATTAGTGGTCGACGTACCAAGTGGACTCTGTCTCACCCTACCCCAAGAAAGTAAACCAACTCCACGGAGCTTATTCCTTGAGAAGTTACCAGTTGCACAGTTACTCAAGAATTTTGCACCATTTTATGGAGCCCGTTGGTTCATTACCGCGTTCACAACAGCTCGCGACTGATCCCTATCCCGGGCCATGTTAATCCAGTCCATCTCCTTCCGACAGGTTCCTTACACAGCTAAGGCGCATGTAAGTAAACACAAGACGTACTGTTCCATACAAGGGTAAAGTGGGCCACCCGGAAAGCACAAGTAATTCACTTTTCACTTACTGAGGGATGGAGTCCAACTTGGTCCACTCGGCACGGCGGCCACTGATTGGCCTATTGTACTTGCCCCGGGTGATTATGATGATGGAGAACTAGGTGAAATGAAGATTGGCAGGGGAAACCGAAGTACTCGGAGAAAACCCGCCCCAGCGCCACTTTGTCCACCACAAATCCCACTTGAGCAGACCCGGGATCGAACCCGCGACTAACCGCTTGAGCTATGGAGCGGCCAAGCACAGTAATGAGCCTCTATTCAATGAATATTTTACTGGATATTACCCATCGTCTTGATTGATTGATCAGTAATCTGTCAGATGACAGGTCCACAGTCTCTTCCAAAACAGTTCCTCCACTTAATGTGATCTTCTGTTTTTGGAAAGAGACTATCCAGGAAAAGTGATAATGTGGTAGTTTTTCCATTTGCTTTCCACATCGCAGTACAACAGCCGTTCAAACCACTCTGGTCACGCCTGTTGCTATACGAACTTGAACCATCTCGAGCATCATTTGTTCTGTGCTTCAAGTCGCTGCTGATGACGCTGCTTCCGGCATCAGTTTTTGGTTTTTGGTGTCTCTCTTCGTCTGATGCCTACCCTTTGACCTGTCCAGCAAGGGAGGCCCTGCCAGTAGCTACGCTACCGCTGGTATAGCTCTCAGGGTCCTTGGCATACTCAAACCATCGTCTTACACATATTTAAATGCATAATATTTCGGAGGCTTGAACCGCTTCCCTCCTCATGTGTAGTAGTCCACTAATTCGGAGCAGCTCCTTTTAGCGGGTTCAACAAAGTAGGATCCTTTGCTCTCCTACATCTGATGATGGAAGTTGATGCAGCTTCCGAAACGTCATGTTTTTTTTATATATTAATAAGACGACAGACATGAGCCCACAGTCGGTATAACGACTGCTTACGGAATGGACGATCCAGGGGTCGGAGTTCTAGACCCGGTAGAGTCAAGAAATGTCTCTTCTCCATGTCGTCCAGACCGGTTCTGGGACCCACCCAGCCTCCTATTTAGTGGGTACCTGNTCTGATGATGGAAGTTGATGCAGCTTCCGAAACGTCATGTTTTTTTATATATTAATAAGACGACAGACATGAGCCGGGATGGCGCAGTCGGTATAACGACTGCTTACGGAATGGACGATCCAGGGGTCGGAGTTCTAGACCCGGTAGAGTCAAGAAATGTCTCTTCTCCATGTCGTCCAGACCGGTTCTGGGACCCACCCAGCCTCCTATTTAGTGGGTACCTGGTGCTCTTTCCCCTGGGGTAAATCTGCCGGGACGTGAAGCTGACCCCTCACCTCTAACTAGTGCCGAGGTCAAGAAAATGTGGATGTATAAATCCACTCCCCCATACGCCTTCATGGCGTAGTGCTTAATTAGTTAAACACAAGGAAAAGTACCTTACAAGAAGGCAGACAATGCCAAACATAACGTTAATATAAAGTGACGCCATCAGGCTCAGTTTGGCAACACTGCTGGAAGACAACTGTTTGTAACACAGAAGCATCCTGCCATGTAGAGGAATTAAATTCTTGAAATGCAGAAATCAGCTCCTGTGGAAAGTATCGCTAAACAAACACTAGCAGCATCTATGGAAAACTGCTACGTCACTGGATGCTTACGGATCCTGTATTCAAATATTTGTATTATCCCGTGCTTAAGTGTTGTGATATGGTAAGTCTTGCTGTACGGGATAGCTCAGTATAGCAACAGGCTACGGACTGGAAGGCCGGGGTTAGATTCCCGGTAGACTCTAGAATTTTTCTCCATAGCGTCCAGACAGACTCTGGGACTCACCCAGTGGATACCAAGGAATTTCTCCCTGTGGCGTTAAGCGGTCACGATGTGTGACCTCTAACCTCCACCTAATACTGAAGTCAAGAATGGTGAAGCTATAGCTTTACTCTCTGACAAGTCTTCCTGGCCTGCTGCTTAATTACTTAAGCAGAAAGACAACTTCGTTTTGAGTACAGTACGGCTGTAACTGATGTAGCTTAGAGCGTTAGAATCTGGTTTAGGATTTAACCTCTGGAGGCTTTGAGATTCGTGGTGGACGAAGTTGTACTGGGGCAGGTCTATTTGTGGATTTTCCCTGTCTGGTCACCATTCCACCATTCGTCCGCACTCACCTATCACTGTTTGTTGGGGTGTGCAATAGCCTTGATGTGGTAGCATGTATATCATGTCTGAAGTCTGAAGTCTGGCGGCTCGCCTCTCCCAGCACTTGGCTGGTTACAGAGTCAGGAAGTTCTAATAGAGAAGGCTCTACTTGACTGAGCGACAAGCACAAGATATCGTGATATGCATACCGCCCGAGTCACGCTGTTCTTATTGCACTGAATGATACGTTCTTTTTTCTTTACTAGCTACGTCACTAACGTAGAAATATTTTTTTTATTAAAACTAAAACTGCATAATGAGGAGCTTCATAACTTGTCTTCTTCTCCAAGTATAATTAGAATGATCAAGTCATGGAGGATGAGGTGGGCAGGGCACGTAGCACGAAGGGGGGAGATGAGGAATGCGTATAGGATATTGGTGGGAAAGCCAGAAGGAAAGAGACCACTGGGAAGACCAAGGCGTAGGTGGGTAGACAATATTAAAATGGATCTTATAGAAATAGGATGGGGTCGTATGGACTGCATTGTGCTGGCTGAGGGCCGGGACCACTGGAAGGCTCTTGTTAACAAGGTAATGAACCTTCGGGTTCCATAAAATGTTGTGATTTTCTTGAGTGGCTGTAGAATTGCCTGCTCCTCCAGTAGGGCTCAACTTCAAGCGTAAGTAAGTAAGTAAGTGAGAAAGTAAGTACATCAACTATTTTTCAAGAATATATAAATTGAACAGTCTATGAAATATTACGGAGTTAAAAACACAAAGGTAAAATTATCAGACCTTGGAGGCCCATAGGGTTGTGAGGAGTCGAGGCTCCCACATTTTCTAGACAATCGGTTCACAGATGGCGGCGAGGTTGTCAGCCTTAATCGCCGGCCGTCCTTTACTCGCAGGAAGATTCCTGGTGCTCATTTCTGTTAGAGGCTGAGTTGACCCCAAGAGGCATAATGCAGTTGGAAGGGTTACGTCAATTGAAAAATCTAATGAGTTCTTCGGGAATCGAACCCGTGACATCCCGGCTTGTAACATAGTGCTTCATACCAACTCCACAGTTATATTTAGAGGTTCATGTTTGATTCTATAATTGTATCCGCGTTATGAAATAAGAAGAGTTAAGTGGACTGGGGGCTCTCGCCTACGTTTCAATTATCTTATCAAGCAAATTGATCAGAAATGGGAGCAGTGCCGTGCTGTTCTCTAGCGAATGCTCACTGCGGACTCTCATTAAGATATCATGTGTTCATTTGGAAAGTTTCTCTACTGTAATCAATCGTGTTTATTGCATCCGAATATTCCAAAGTTCACTCACTCTCGAAGAAGAGTTCTACCATCATGCACCATAAACCTATCACCACTACAAATTATTATGTTTAATTTCTATACAAGGCAAATAGTGGAGAAACGTGGGTCATATTTAGACAATAATTAAACAGACTCATAAATGTATCAGGGACAATCTTACTGTGTTTGTGATGTGTCCACAGATGTACAAAACTGCTCACGCAACACCGGCAGAACGTTCGCTGCTGGAAGAGAACTGAACTCACTCCAGTGCTGTGCTCTAGCGGAGAATGTGTTCAAATAGCGCGCTCGTGATTATAGGCGTGTAGTGAAACAAAAAAATATATTTTTTTTTGTAATAGCGTGCTCATTATTATAAACGTGTAATGTAACAAACAAAATATATTCAGGAATACTGCTGATGAGTGTAAAAATCTACTCTAAGATGGAATATTTGTGTATGTTAGTGACAGTATTGTTGCTTACTGGAGGTGCAGTAGGACATGAAGTAAAGCCCTCAACAGAAGGAAGCCTAGAGGATGAATGGAACAACACAGACTCGCGGCACGATCGTCGTTTCTTTCTTAAACAAATCTTCAATAAATATGGCGACCACGGTATCATAACATTCGAGGTAAGAATCTTATCTCAATTACCAAATTGAAGGAATGAAAAAGTTATGCAAAAGTTAAATAGTTTCGTTCAGTGTGACTAGTTATGATTTTCTTATTTCAGTTATTCAATAATTGAAATAAGAAAAGGGAACTATTTAACTTTTTCATTGTAATATTAGTGTGACGGACCAGAATGAAACAAATCAAATGAACTGAAGGAACTTACGTTTTGCACTGATGTATTACAGAGTTTTTCAGTTACAAAACAGCGACGGATAACAGAAAACAGGCGCAGAAATAGCATTTTTCTGAAACTACTTCCATCTGCTCATATCAGGAGACGTCGGTTCGTTATGTAATATCCCATTAACGTGTCCGCCAATAAAAATATTCATGCCAGTTCGATTTTTTGGCATATTGGCATTAAAAAATTCGAAAAAGATCTGATAAGTTCCCCGTATTCAACACTTGAGCGGACTTTCACGAAATACAATGTGAAGACAGAACTCTCAAAACCACGGCTGTAAGAACCTCAAATCCTACACGGTATGAAATATTACGAAACTGCGTCTAAATGTTTGAATATTTTGTTAAAATCGGATAATAATAACGGATAATTTACATTAATACTCACACACGTGTCTGCTCTTATTTCGAATGTAAGTTGCTAAATATTTATCGAAGCGAAAAATCTTTCGAACAGAAATTGCGGACAAATTTAAGCAAATATTTATGCCCCATACGCATTTTTACTACCCCTTAAATGATTTCTGGATGAATTAAATAAAACGAAGAAAAAATTTCATTACTGTAACAGTATGTTTACACTGTTTAACTTGTTAAACCTCTTTCTGAGATTAGGCATGTTCAGTCCAGTCAACATGTAAACAAGGGACGAGAGTTACAGCAATGATTAACCAATTTAAATCATTTCTCCAGGATTAGATAAGAACGACTGGAGATAACTACAGAAGCGCTATCAGGCGTGGGGGCCACGTGCCTGAACGTTGTACTGGATGTCAAGATTTCATAACACAGCTCACACATATGCACAGAAAAAACCTCAATATGATGAGGGGTACGTACTAGTAAAAACATAATTATCATAAGTGAGAGATTGCCTCAAATTGAAATGCTATCAACAGCTGATTTTACAGAGGTTGAACAGATACTGGAAACACTACAGATACTGTACACATTTCTTTATTAATGTGGTGTTGGACCAAATTTTGTCCTCAGCACAGCCACGGTCCTCCCTGGAATGGACTCGTACAAGTTTAACTTCATTAATTCTGGCCGTCACACTAGTTAGAGCTATAGAATGATTTGATTACATCGCCCAGTGTGACTCATATATATATATTTATGATGCCTTTACATGTTTCGGTCAATTAATGACCATCTTCAGAAGGCAAATAACCACACTTGAAAAACTATTGTTACATAAAACATAGAAGATCAAGTTCAGAATTGCCCATAATTTTATATATAAAGATTTTTAAATTAAGCTAAAATGTGGTAAGTTAAAATATCAGTAAAATTATCAATATTTAATATCTTCAACTGCAAAGCTCGCGTCTTCATACTCCTTCTATCAACGGAAGAGTGGATATATTTCTGCCCTTGGAGGTCCGGGAAGTTGTTTTTTTTTCATCTTTTCTTCTTCTTTATATATTCTGTGTTTGTTATTGAGCTGCTTCTCCTCTCGATGTTTGTTGAGGCACTCAACCTAGCGGTTAAAGATATTAAATATTAAGAATATTTTTGATATATATATATATACATAAAACGTTGAACAACTTTGAACTTGATCTACTATTTTTTATATAATGGTAGTTTCCTCACGCGTTGTTATTTGACTTCTGAAAATGGCCATTAATTAACCGAAACATGTAAAGGCATCATACATATGTATATATGAGTTACACTGGACGTTGTAATCAAATCATTCTATAGACTCGTACAAAATTTCAACTGCCTCTAGTGGTAATTTATACCATTCTTCTTGAAGAACATGTTCAAGTTGCTTTAGACGTTGGACGTGGGAATGTGTTCCTCACCCTAGTCTCCAAAACTGACCAGAGTGGTTCAATGATGTTCAAATCTGGTGATTGTGCTGGCCAGGGAAGATGTTGAAGTTCACCTTCATGATCTTCAGACCATAACTGAACAGCTCCAGCTATGTGAATGGGGGCACTGTCATCGTGGAAAACTGCATCGTTGTTCGGAAATAGCGTCTGGGTGATAGGAGGCGCCTGATTATCCAACTTGTCCATCTACTTCCTTGCAGTAATTCGACCATGAAGGGTAACAATGGAACCAACAGAATACCATGATGTTGCTGGCCAAACCCTCACAGAAGCTCCCCCGTGTTTCATTGTTCTAACCGAGCATTCCGGACTGTAGGCTAGCTTAGGTGTTCTCAAAGCGTAAACTCTGTCCTGATGCAGGGAACGGCGAGAAAAATGAAGACTCCTCTGACCATATCACGTGCGCGTTTCCAGTTGTCTGATGTCCAGATTTTACGGTCGTGACACCACGGTTTACTCATCTGAGCATTACATTCAGTAATCAGAGGTTTAGCGATTGCAGTCCAACCGTGGATGTTGGATTTTTGAAGCTCATGTCGGAGAGTTTTTGTGAAAATAGGGCCTTCAGGATGCATATTCAGTTCTACTGCAGTTCACCTGTACTGCAGTAGTTGTGTAATTTTTCGAGAAAAATCCTTTTCGATGTACGACGATCTCTTTCTGTCAGTGCTGATTTTCGCCCACTGTGTCTCTTTGTTGACGCTGGCTTCCCATGGTTCATGTATGCCGACATAACCTTAGAAACGGTCACTTTCGATACACCTAACAATGTGGTATTTTTGTCACAGGTAGCATAATTGGTTGAGGCACTATGCTACTATCCGGAAGGTCGCTGGTTCGAGTTCCGATGAGGTGGATTTTTTAACTGGATCCTTCCGGCCGCAGTATGGCCCTGGGGTCGACTCAGCCTCCAACAGAAATGAGTACCGGGAATTAATTAAATAACTTTCCTGGGGAGTAAAGAGCGGCCGGCGCGTAAGGCTGACAACCTTACCGCCATCTGTGAGCCGATTGTCTAGAAGATGTAAAAAAAAAAAAAAAGTAAACGTAAAGCTATCCCTGTACCAGGCAGTGAAGGCCCATAGGGTTGTGAGACGTTGAGGCTCCCACATTATCTAGACAATCGGCTCAAAGATGGCGGTAAGGTTGTCAGCCTTACGCGCCGGCCGCGCTTTACTCCCCAGGAAAATTATTATTTCATTCCTGGTACTCATTTCTGTTAGAGGCTGAGTCGACACCAGGGCATAGTGCGGCTAGAGGGATTAGGTCAACTGAAAAAATCCAATTACCTCAACGGGATTTGAACCCGCGACCTTCGGGAGCCTCAACCTCTCACAACCCTATGGGCCTCCACGACCTGTTACAGGGATAGCTTTACCTTTCGTTTACCTATACCAGTTAAACGCGCACTAACGATCCGTCCTCTTCTTAAATCGGACAATTCTCCCATTTTCCGATTCTTTCACACGGACTGTCACTCAGCCGAATCACTAATACACTTACACGAGCACTACGGAGTGTAAACAAACGAAGAAGAACATTCATTGTTGCCAACTGAAGTTCTTTCAATGTAGCCAACATAAAAATTCAATTTCTCAATTTATTAGTGTTTAAAATATTTTGTTAACCCCCGACCACATGCGCCTAAGTTTAGCATGAACTGTTAGATTACGCCTAGTGTTCCTGTTCCCGAATTTTTACCGCTGTTTAATTCAACCGTCGAAATAATACCCCGCGTACAGACACACAACGTACGATAATATTATTCAGCAACACGAAGAAACAGGTAGCATCTTCCTGTATGAAATTCCCGTCTTCATTAGACACATAAACTTAAGGTACTCATGGCTGTGAATGTATTGTATGGTTGAGGCCGCGCAGTCTTTTGTTTCGGGGAATGTATTGCCTTCAGTTTCAGCGTGGAAGTGTGAGCTAAGCAAGCAAACAGCAAGCATAGTGGGTAGCAAACCTGAAGATGAAGGCGGCAGATTCCTCCGAAACGTCGATACCACCCACAGCCTACAGCTATATGAATATCAGTAGCAGTATACGTTTCTGAAAGTAAACTAGACAATAAATCTCTTCTCGCTGTTGACTTTCTGTTGCCAGCCGTCATTTGTTTGGACTGAGCTTTTGTTAGTACAGACCTGACGCTGCCGCCGCAGTAGTCAAATAAGTTGCTTAATATTGCTCCAGGCGAGAACAGAGAATTTTCTCTTCTCCACAGCGTTCACACCGGCTCTGGCACCCACTCGGCTTCCTGCCTCATTGGTATCGGGAGATAAGATGGCCTGAGCGTGAAGATCATCACTAAAAGTATTCTTTGGGTTTAGAGATTTTCTCTAGGCCTGTACATATATTTTGTTCGTTTATTTTATTTTTCGTTGTTGTATCTCTATTCATGTTTTTCAGTCTCAGTCTAGTACCGAGTTCAAATTGCGTGGAGGTATGCCTCAGTGTCCCACATAAATAAACAAACTCCGTGGCCTGTAGTCCGCAAGCGAACTATACCGACCGAGTGACCGCTGCTTGTCGGCGAAGTTAGTGCCAACTTTTGCGGACAGAGGGTGGTCACGTGATCAGCGCAACAGATCTCCACGGCCGTTAATCTCGGTTCTCTAGACCGGAGCCGCTATTTCCTTGAAATACTTCCTCAGTTATGCTCATGAGGCTGAGTGGACCCCGTCCCAGACCCATTACTTCTAAGAAAATCTGGTAGGCCCGGGAATTGAACCCGGGACCTCTAGGTCTGTAGACCACAGAGGTGGTCTCAGTGACCCACATATGCGTCTTAACTTAACCGTATTACTTACTTCTAATCTGTCGTTCTGAACCACTTGGTTTGTAACAAAACGCGTTGCTTTTTTCACAATAAATTTGATGAAATTTGGATGTTGTTTTAGATATGACAAATATGCACAAAAAATACTCCTTGTTCCAGGGCTTTGAACATTTGCTGGAAAACCTTGGACTTGGCAAACTGGAGTTCGAAGAAAACCACACTGTGTCGCTACACAAGGTGAACGGCTCCTTCCTGGAGGTTCATGACGCTTTGCAACTGCACCGACATAGCCATGGAGGCAGTACACGGACAAAACGCAAAGCCGAAGGTACGTAACCATCTTCAGCGTCTAAAATACTCCCAGAAGGCCTGGGGTGCTTTCATATAGTGACTCAGAACGTCACGTCATGTTTACTAGAGCCTATGCTCGGCATTCGATGGAAATGAGCATCATAACACTGGAGCCTTGCCTTCCGTAACTCTGCGTGCCGAAAGCGATAGCAGACAAGAACAGGCGTCCTGTGACGCCAGACGTCGGTACACGCTACATTCCGACAACTTGCCGGTCAGTCCCCACAATATTTCTTTCCTTGTTTCAGTGTCGTATCTCATTTCTGTTTTGTTTAAAATAAATGAATCTAATGGTGATCCATCGACGCAAACTGTGAAGATACATCCATTTTGGGATAACTGAAAGGCAAATGTCCGAATAGTGCCTCAAAAGAGGCCACAACCTTTTCCTTCTACGTCGTATCAAATTCTTCATTCACTGATTATCCTGTCACATGACGCTACACAGTCTAAGCCACTGATAACATCGTTAATTAAGCCACAAAACAAGAACCGGAATCATAAGACATTTCCCTGTCGTTAGATTCGAAGAAAAATGCCAAAATTTGGTTAACTGGTTGACTGGTTAGTCGCCAGCGAGTAGTGTGCATGAGAGAGGGAGTTATATGGTGTTCACTGATCTCTGTGTGTAGTACAACAAATTCCTGAATTTGTTCGAGCTAATGCCTCAAAATATGCGAGAGACTTGTTCACAAACTAATCTGTATGAACTGAAATTATAATAAAATTGAAGATGATTTTCAAAATATCTTTCTCGAAGCGAAGCTAAAATGTCCAAAAACGTTAAAGTTCACACTCTCGGACCAGTACCTCGGGCAACACGACAACCTGTATTCCAAATTATGACAAAAATCTTTCATATTGACAACAGCAACATTCAACATTACAGACAGTTAGTTAAAATGTATTTTCGAAATTAGAACAATTAAACAGATAATATAGAATTGTCTCCATATTCCGAACACTGAAATTGTAAAGCAGAAGGAAATATTTGGTTCAGTGGTCATTTAGCAACTCAGATAATGGCATAATTAGAACAATTGCAACCTAGTGCTTTATATCGCAAAATATAATTGCTGGAAGAATTTAACTCTTATTGGTATGGAGGAAAAGGATCTGATGGGATAAGTGTTGTTGGTGGTCTATGGGTAAGACTCTGGCCTAGTGTGGAAGACTTCAGGGGTTCGGAACCAACGGAAATTTACCAGAAGTGGGCGCAGTACAAGGGACTTAGTCCCACTCCACTAAGCAATAATATGATGGGATAGGCCTACAAGCGGTAATACGCATTATGCTCCCGGAACACCATTGCTTTCTTTGCCATTAACATAGCATAGAGTAGTCGAAATTCCAAAGAATGAATGACACTGAATTAAAGAAATCAAATTTTCTCGTGTAATGAAAAGAAAATATTGGGAATGTGGATTCCAGTCACATCCAGAAACTCTATAGAAATATCATATCTGTGGGTGTTCTGCAAAAGGTCCGCGGTAGGACATAGGAAACTGACAAGGAAATTATTTCTACATACTCTGTACTGGATATGTTTAGAGCTACATTATGATCACTCAAACAGGCTCTTCCCTTTACACCCATTCGTGTTAATTTAAGAGCTAAAATATACACATTATTCTAAAGGAACTTTCCTACGCTTCTAATAAATTTCACATAGAACTAACTAATTTCATGGCACTGAGCTGTTCATGAAAAGCCGCCAATTTTGCAGCTACTGAAGAACTTCCCAAAATTTTATGAAACTCGAAGGTTCATTATCGTGTTCAACAGAGCCCCTCCCCCCCCCACTGGTCCCTATTCTGAACCAGATTAATCCAGTCCACACCACTCCATCCTATTTCTCTAAGATCCATTTTAATATTATCCACCCACCTACCTCTTTATCCTCTTAGTGGTCTCTTTCCTTCTGGCTACCCCACAATATCCTATATCCATTCCTCTTCTCCACCATGAGTACTACATGATCTGTCCATCACACCTTCCTTTACTTGATCATTTTAATTAAACTTAGCAAAGGTAATCGAAAAAGTTGTATGGGATTTCAAAATGTCGTATATTATAATACGGTATAAAATTCGGGTATTTTTTTTAAATATTTTTAGAAGCTCTCAGGACATGCCATATCTTAATAGGTCTTGAAATTGGCACTACTAGTAACTCTACACGCACCTCCAAGCGGTATAGGCCAGATATAGTGAAGCACGTGTGGCTCGATTCTCTGTTGCATGAGGTCCAAGTCACGAATTGTTACAGCACTTCGCCTACTTCACAAATGCAGAAATGGTGTTAGATCGGGACCTCTTGCAAGCCATGTTATTCTTCCACAGATTCTGGAATCTAGTATCCAGAGTAAGGCAAACCTGTAGACTGAATTGAGGTGAGCAGCCGTCTCGTTGGAGAACAACACTAGTTGCATGTTCTCGTTCAGTCTCATCAAGTTGGAGAAAAGCAAACTGTTCTAACAGATCTAGGTAAATGTCCCTACTAACGGTTTTTACCACAAATAAAGTAAGGTCTTGCCACACGGTAATGCGGTATTCCACACAACAAATTGACTTTTTGGGAATCAAGTATGTATTCAAAAATATATTCTGATTCCCAGGTTCTACGGTTGTAACGACTGACATAGACACTGATGTTAAAGGTAACTTCGTGTGTAAACATTACCCATTGTAAAATGCCTTCACTTCCATCAATTTCACTCAACGTGAAATAAGCAAATGCGACAGGTTTTGGGTGGTCAGTAACTTTAATTTCACTTTAATTTCGAGTTAAATTTTATACGCGTATAATCTGAGACGCTTTTACAGCCAATTCTGGAACGTGGTCACGGGGGAACGGCAACAATTGACTTGAATTCGGCATATCACAATATGCATTGAGTTTTCTGCCGGACGGACGCCATCACATTGAGTGACGTGCGAAACACCTAATGTGAATACCAACGCGCAACTTAGTCTATAGTGCTGCCACGCTCTGTGGCTGCGTGACTAATAATAGCAGGCTTTGGACCTCAATGAATGGATTTATTCATCACTCCTTTACCATCACTCGTAATCACAAGTGATTCACAATAAATCTTCAGCCTAATTCTGTTCCGATCTGATCTCCCTCTATTGTGATCTGAATTACGACTTACTTGACCTTGAACTAAGATTGACTTTACTCAGAGTCAGCGTTACTTTACAACTGGCGGTTTACCGCCAATCAGTTTGTTTTGGCTACAAGACCCTTGAGACCCAAAACTAGCAATTTTCTTCTCAGCTGAACACTTGAGGTCTTAATCCTTATGTAACATCCTCCTTGAGGAGAGAATAGGCCTGTGGTTTACGATTGCTGCTGGTCCTCGCCAGTGCAGTCATTCCCAGGTATGAGTCCCGCGGAATTCATGACCACATTTTACTGTCTCAGATTCGAGACTCCTCCAACCTGGAGGGCCAAGTCCGCGTATTTATACCCCCAAGGAAGAGGGTGGCCCGGTTATAACCCCAGGCAGTCACCTCCTACGACTCGCAGGGCTACGGTGGAGGTATTCGACTCCGCCTCCACGCGGGAATGACTTCATGCTGATCTGAATGGCCTCTTATATAGCGTATCAGTATCCACGGAAACGCCGTTTGATCTCACAGCGACGTGTTGGTTTCCGAGAATTTATCTCAATAGGGACGTCTGTAAATTATTATCCCATGAAACGTCTTCCGTACAGAGTTGGTTTCCAAGAGTCCATGTCTACGGCAACGAGCTAGCCACTCGTTCCCTACCAAGGGGTCTACATGTCACAACACGCATCAACAATCATTGTGATACTAGCGCTGCTCGGGAGAGGTGGTTGTACAGCCCGGAGATTTTCAAAGTCATGGTCACATGTCTCAAATCTACCGATATATTAAACAGCGAAATATTGGATTTGTCTGTATTTAAATACAGTGAGCTTGTATATTATCTTATAACTTGTACCCCTGAGAGCCCTTTTAGGGTTCCGGAGGTTTACGTCTCATAGGCTATAATATGACTTTTAAAAATTTCAAATTAAATTTAAAATAATTAACCCGTTAATGTTATCGAACCGAAATACTCCTATTCTGCAAAGTCCCATTTTTTTATTTTTCCATGTCCCTAATATATCAATTTTAAGTTGCGTTAATTAAAAAGGAAATTACCACAAAACCATGCCAAATCTACAGCTCCATAACTCAAATTATTGTTGCATGACAAAAACAAAAACAGAAGCATCCAGATATGGGGACAAGTGCAGGAAGCTGCGGTTCTGAACCGAGGCTATGTGAAGCCTCATGAAGGGAGCATGAGATATGCTTTGCCAAACACAATTAAAAAAAACTGAGAATTACGTTTTATGCTCATGGAATGAATACATTTTGTGAGATTTGAGGTTCTCGCCGTAGTAAATATCAAATTTGCGATCGTTTGAGACGTGACGCCGTGTAGGTTCGTATCTATGTATCAAATTATGCGTCGTCATAACCCAGAGTAAATTAAATGAGATTAACTTAAGAAGTAGAATCTGAGGTTCTCACAGTGGTCGTTATGAAGAATTCTATCCTCTGTGATGTAACCTTCAAGGCAGAGCCCTGCTTGCTACCTGCTTCAAGCTTTTTTTTTTTTGGCTTATGCTACGACTTTGAAAATGGAGGCAAAATGTTCCTCCGAAACGTCGGTTAGCTTTCAACGGAATAGACGGGACCCAGAAGACAGAAATCTTCAGATTTACTTAGTATTAATTGCCAGCCCAATCAATAAAACTTATTAAATATTTCAATGACAAGGTGGGCACTGCCATTTCATTCAAATATCTCGCTATTCTTACAGCATGTTTCGGCCTTACATGATCAATATTCTAAATACAGTCTGCTTAAAATAAAAAAGTATATAACGCATTATATTTGTAATAAAAGTACTTGTAATTTGCTTAAAATAAAAAGTATATATTTTTTTCCTTGGCACTACAGCCCCAGTGGGCCTAGGCCTACCTCCATGAACTTCTCCGTTCACTTCAGTTTTTCTAGATCTTAGACATACGGTAGGACTCCTTGGGCGGGTGATCAGCTCGTCGCAAGGCCTCTACCTGTACACAAACACAGAAAAACGCACACAAACAAATTAAACATCCATGTCCTGAGTGGGATTCGAACCCACGATCCCGGCTTCCGAGCGAGCGAAGACAGTGCACTCCTTAGACCGCTCGGCTACCGTGACCGGCAAAAACATATATATCGCATTATATTTGTAATACAAGTACTTGTAATTTCGTTAAAATAAAAAGTAGTTAGTTAGTTATTGGAGAGGGTGGGTTTCCCCATGCACTTAGACCTGTATTGGTCCATTGTGCTTCCCTCTATGATTTCTACCAGTCTCTATATCCTACCGGTACTGGTGCTTACCATCAGTCCCGCCCAGCCGGCGAGACCGGCTCTACTAGCTGAGAGGTATCTATAATGCTTACCCCATCTACCAGAGGTATTAGAGACTGCTGTTGGGCGGGAAACTTCCGTAATTTGGCTCAGTGACCTCCTTTGGAGATATGAGGTTCTTTTACGTGCCGTAAAGCTACGACACGGGACCCACGGCTTAAAGTCCCTCCAGGAGGACTTGTTCCCTGAATTTTTCCGTCCTTAAAAATTCGACGACCTCCGCCGGGTATTTGAACCCGCGTACTGCGAGTCATGAGGTGGGAACGTTACCTCTAGACTACGGAGGCCGCTAAATAAAAAGTATATATCGCATTATACTTGTGATACAAGTACTTGTAATTTGAGACATAATCTAATTCGCCATTCAGGAGCCTGACTCTTGAGCCCAAGGAACTTGCGTGAGGAAAAGGCTCAGAAATACTGACGCTCAGAGCTGAACCACACGACAGACAGTTTCTGCCCTTATGGAAAAACAAACACAATTTCTCTAAATGCCTAATTATTTTTCTTTTTCACAGAATTTGAAGAACTGGTCACATCTTACTCAGAGCCACTACCCGTAGCGGCGCCTTGGAGCAACAAGTGTCTCTCCACACAAGATATTCTGGAAACTTTTGGGCTTGAGCCACACCACAGCCTTGTCATCTCTCCCAGTGTATTTCTGAATCTGTGTCCTGCTATTGTGTACGAGCTGGACCAACGCTTGTGCCACAATAAAACTGAGGAGCAACATTTAACCAGTTCAACAAGACCACAACACTCAGGTTTGTTCATGCTACAGTAAAACTGATGAGTAAAGTGTAATCAGTTCAACAGTATTTTTCTTATTGCTAGTGGGGTGGGACTAAAGTCCCTTGTACTGCGGCCACTTCTGGCCTATTATACCAGCCCCAGATGATAGGTGAGGGTGATTGTGGAGCAATTGGTGGAATGAAGATTGGCAGGGGAAACCGAAGTACTCGGAGAAAACCTGCCCCAGCGACACTTTGTCCACCACAAATCCCACTAGACGAGACCCGGGATCGAACCCGGGCCGCCGCGGTGGGAAGCCAGCGACTAACCGCTTGAGCTATGGCGCGGCCCTTATTTCAACAGTAATACAAGATGTTTCGGAATCCGGAATCCCCTTCCTTCCTCAGGTGTAGAATAAGGAAACGGTGCTGATTCACTGGGTCAGTTAGAAAGAGCCATCTGCTTACTTGTTTTTCTGATTAACTTACTCTCGATCCTGAAGATGGAGACAGTACATTCTTCCCAAACAACAGCAAACATCTACCAGACTACAAAGCATCATGTTCTGGAAGCTAGTACTCTTCAAAATAAAGAATATAATTCTCATAATTTCAACAGTGATATGTCTTGAATAATGTGAGGAAAAACATATCTAAACTGTTTGCATTTTGCAGTGATTTTGCTTGAGGTCATCTGCTTTACACTATGTATAAGGGAACGCAAAGTTGGCATTAATGAATTCAGAATCTACGGCCATTGACAGAGTGAAATCTCCAAAATTTTACATCACGTATGAATTTCCTCACTCGTTAAGTTTTAAATCAGAAGTTTAATTGTTATGGTAAAGTATAAAAATCTGCCAATATTTTTGGTTAAAAGTTTCAATATCAACTCACTTGCGTAATTATCATACTGTGAGAATTTTCTACAAGCAGTCTGATTAAAATATCTTATTTCAAACTTAAAATTTAAATTTTAATCTCTGATGTTATAAAGAGTATGAAATTCATAATTTTAGAACATATATGCACGAAATAAAATATTGTGCACATCAAAATTATGATCAGAAAATATATTCCGGTTTCAATCAGACTATGCAGTAAATAGGCCATTCAACTGTATTAAGTGCATGAGGACAAATACGGCTTTCACTCTCATAAATCACTTTTCAGAAATAAACACGCGGAAGTCAGATAAGGCGGCTTTGTGAGCAGTCCGTTTTAAAGATGCATATTGCACAGCTAATGCATTTGAGCGTGTACTGATAATGGTGTAACTGTTTACATATTAAACGCTTGTTCAAACAAGAAAGTACGTCTTGAAGAATCTGTCTTTTCTCAGCAGTTCAATAAACACGTTTCAGCTTGGCTGTACGCAACACTCAGTGTGCTGACCATCAGTCTCATTGGCCTTCTCGGAGTGGCTATGGTCCCACTGGTGCAGAAAACCTGCTATCAACAGTTACTCCATTTCCTCGTAGCGCTGGCTGTTGGCTGTATGTCCGGAGATGCCTTGCTGCACTTGCTGCCTCATGTGAGTTTGGTGTAAAGGCGGAAAGCAAACCGTATTGCATGGTGAAATCATGACGCAGGTCGGAACTTGCAAGTAAAATATTTTGGGGTCTGAATTTCCCCGTGGAAAGAGGGACGGACACACAAACTAACCAGTATCTATTCACATATTCTGATAGTTCAGATATCTTCTGCCTCTTAAGTTTATAGCTGACGGTCAGTGCTATGAAAGGTAAAGGTAAAGGTAAAGCTATCCCTTTAACAGGCCGTGGAGGCCCATAGCGTTGTAAGACGTCGAGGCTCCCACATTTTCTCCAGACAATTGGCTCGAAGATGGCGCTGAGGTTGTCAGCATTATGCGCCGGCTGCCCTTTACCTCCGCGAAGATTCCTGGCACTCATTTCTGTTTGAGATTGAGTCGAACACAGGGTCATAGTGCGCCTGAAAAGATTAGGTAAATTTGAAAATCCAATGATCTCATCGGGTATCGAACCGGCGGTCTACCAGCTTGCAGCATAGTGTCACGACTAGTTACGTTACCGCATTCCCCATCATAGTCAGTGCTATAATCCTAAATTTCTGCTCTTTATGCGGACATTTTCTTCAAAAACATTTATGACTCTGATAAACTGGAGCATTTTCTTTTCGAGAAAGTGAGCGATACCACATGTAATTATAAAGTAAAGTTGCTCTTGTGCTAAATTACCTCGTAATTAAGCACTATGCCAGGAAGACATGTGGGGGAGTGGAGGTATAGCTCCACTATTCTTGAACTCTGCACTATGTGGTGAGAGGTCAGCTTCACGTACCGGCCACTTTATCCTCAAGGAAATCCCCTCCCCCCAATACCCACTGGATACGAGGAGTTTTGAATAATGTTATTGAATGGAGGGGGGACTCCGTGATAAAATTGAGCAAAAAATGCTATGATAGCAGAATTAAGGCGGCATTCCTTCCAGATCTCTAAGACAGTAACAGAGAAAATAGCTGCAGAGTGGAAGCTGCAGGAATTTTAGTGCCAATAACCTCAGGATTCATAAGTAAAATGTATCCTCAGACACAGAGTGATTCTAAATTATTGTCGGGATTTATATTTACAGTTCACGGAAATTCCGACAATTAGAATAACCTTGTACGAATATTTCCCACTAGTTCACATACCCAAAACTCACTTTCCTAAAATAAAATTTTATGTTATCCTTCTGTATCTTTTTTGGAATTCCATATTTTCGGCACTACATATTTGATGGAATAGATACTGGTGGCTCTTTCCCCGGGGGTAAAGCGGCAGGGGAGTGAAGCTGACCACTCACATCCACTTAGTGCCGACGTCAAGAAAGGTGGGGCTATGCCTCCACTTCCCCATACAGACAATCTATCTTTTTTACGTATTTTATACCATTTCTTTTTTCCCCATTCAAGATCACGTCCTAAATAATTTCATAGAGCTGAGCCCTTCTTGAGAGTTCGCCAATTCTGCAACTACTCAAGAACTTCTCAGCAATTTATGGAACCTAAAGGCTCATACCCGTGTTCATAAGAGCCCTCCACTTTTTCCTATCCTGAGTCACATCGATCCAATCCGTACCACCCCATTCTATCCCTATATGATCAATTTTAGCATTGGTCATCCACCTACGCCTTGGTTTTCCTAGTGGTCTCTTTCCTTCTGGATTTCCCACCAATATCCTATATGCATTCCTCTTCTCCCCCATTCGTGCTACATGCCCTGCCCATCTCATCCTCCTTGACTTGATCATTCTAATTATACTTGGCGAAGAGTATGAAGTTATGAAGCTCCTCATTATGCAGTTTTCTCCAACCTCCTGTTACTTCATCCCTCTTCGGTCCAAATATTGTCCTCAACACCCGGTTCACGTCCTAACCTCTATAATAAGTCCAAAATCTGTATACCAGAACCGTGTGAAGCACGAAGCTTTGTTTATGTGCAACAAGCAGACGTGACAGTTCCTCGACCGGTATGGTTACCTCACAGTATCACAATTAAACGCAGCTTCAGCTCTGAAAGCAGGAACAGCTGACTGACAGAAACTCAGTTTTAGTCGTCAGATTAAACATGGACCGAGACTGAAAATTGGAATCACACCCAAATACTCTACGGCAATGATTACACATCGCTTGATACAGTACGAATTGAGGAGCTATTTCAAGAAAATAGCGGCTCCGGTCTAGAAACCCGAAATTAAAGGCTTTGGGGAGCCGTTGCGCTGATCACGTGACACCCTTTATCCGCAAAAGTTGGCATTAAACTTAGCCCACAAGCGGCGGTCGCTCGGTCGGTATAGTTCGCTTGCGGACTAAAATCACGGAGTTTTTGTTTTTAAATGCAGTACGTACTGGCAAGAGTAGGAAGTTAATTTCATTACATGTCTGAGGTATTCTCCACTAGGTCCGGGGTAGACACATGTTACAAAACAGGACACTTCGAAGGGATAGAGGGCTCTGTCTGAATTACACAGTTACAACCCTTCACAATGAGAACCTCACACCCAGCTTAACCGTTCGACATTTCTGTTTGCAGGCTCTGACGTCACGCGCTGCTGGGAACAGCCACGACCACATCACACCAGTACTGCGGGCAATGGTCACCTTCATCGCAATTGTTCTCTTTTTCCTGCTGGAAGCTCTTCTCCATTACATGAACTCCAAGGTCAGTATTATCACGAGGACCTCTCCTGTAACAGGGTTTTGACTATCCCGAACAAAAGGAATATCTTATTTGTGTGCTGTTATTGGAGTGTAACAAGTTCTGGATGATGGTATAAGCACTGGATGCTCCCTGCGTTGGTGCTGTCGCTATGTTGTAGCGGTTCGGTCTAGACTACTATGAATAACCTGACATATATTACATACGGAATAATGAGCATAAGCTCTGTAAGACGTCACTAAGGTCATGAGTACACGACCTGCCCCATGTGAGAAGATCCCGATACGCGGGCGCCCCACGCTACAGTCGCTTCTACCGGCATAAAACCAAGTCAACACGTAGGGGTCGCGGAGTTTTACTACAAAAACGCAATTTTAACTTTCTTAATCTTTTACCTCCTCTGTGGTCTAGAGTTCAGCGTTCCTGGCTACAGATCCAGAGGTCCTGGTTCGATTCCCGGCGCTACCAGATTATTTTTTCTGAGAAGTAGTGGGTCTGGAACGGGGTCCACTCAGCCTCGTGATGATAATTGAGGAGATATTTCGAGGAAATAGCGGCTCCGGTCTAGAAAACCGAAATTAACGGCCGTGGGGATTTGTTGCGCTGACCACGCGACACCCTCTATCCGCAAAAGTTGGCACTGAATTTCGCCGACAAGCAGCGGTCGCTCGATCGGTATAGTTCGCTTGCGGACTAAAATCGCGGATTTTTTTTTGTCTTAATCTTTAGTTTCTAATTTTAATCTTTATATCTTTAATTTTAAAATTTATTATCTAACAATTTTCAGTTTTAAAATTTTGACCAAGGCTCAACATATGAATTTATGCATTTCAATAATTTCAAGACGCAATAAGGATCCTTATTTGAAGAATTAGATGATAATTAATTGCAATTCAACAGCTGAAACTGGAGCATTGTACCCCTGATGATGATCCAGTGTACGGGCCGAAACATGTTGCGTCTGTAAAAGCATAATAAAAGCAAATGTTGATACAGCAGTGTTTTCTTTGTTTTTTAAACACAGAATATTGTCGTGTAAACGGCATACCTTATATACTTTTGTATACCTTATTCATAGCACACAACAGGATGCACACTATTAAGACGGATTAATAACTTTAATTCAAGCGACAAATACCAGCCCTCTCACAGTCTGTTGACAAAAATTTGCGGAATTAAATTATCTGCCCGAGCGGTCTAAGGCATGCACTGTCTTCGTTCCCTCCGAAGCCGGGATCGTGGGTTCGAATCCCACTCAGGGCATGGATGTTTGTGTGCGTTTTTTCTGTGTTTGTGTACAGATAGAGGCCTTGCGACGAGCTGATCACCCGCCCAAGACATCCTACCGTATGTTTTAGATCTAGTAAAATCGAAGTGAAACGGAGAGATTCATGGTGGGAGGCCTAGGCCCAAATGAGGGCTGTAGCGCCAATGAAAAAAAAATTGTTTCCTGACTCCTAATTCTGTGGGTTTCTCATACGTTCAATACCACTGTTGAACTCACCCACCCCGGCCTCTACGGCGGTTCCCGATGGCTGCAGAAAGGAAGGCCTCATCCTCCCCAAATCAGTTTTACAGACTCTGTTGCCGGGCTTCAGTACAAAATGTAAACACTAACTGGGTCTTACAGCAGAAGTTTTCGTTTAACTTGTTTATTTTTTTTTTCAATTGATACCCAGGCTATTAGTGTGCCGATCTCTGAGGCCTGGCGCCATCTCCTGATCTTACTTACGTCACTGGTGTTGAAAACTGCGTGCGTTACGACACGTTATCACACTCTGAGTTACAGAGGGCGATAACTGATAATTTTTAATGTTTATCACAAAGTAGTCTGTAATAAATAATTACGAGTACATGGAGCAGAGTCCTTGAGAAGCTAATAGTTGATAAGATAATCAATTAATTTCATGCGTTTCATGCACCTGAAAGTTCATTATATTGTTCACAAAAGCCCACCATTGGTCCGTAATCTTAATTAAATATAATCGTATACTTATACGTCCTATTTTTTAGAGTGTATAACGTCTAGCCTATGGGTTCGGTGACCGGGAGATCGAGGTTCGATTCCCGGACGGAGCAAAGATATCTCTCTTCTGCATAACGTCCAGACGGGCCGTAGAGCCTACCCAGAAACTTATACATACAATGGGTACCAGGGGCTGTTTAGCAAGGCGTAAAGTCGCAGGGACGTTGAAGCTGACCATGCACCTCCGTCTAGTGCCCAGCTCAAGAATGGTGGAGCTATACCTCCACTCCCCCAATAGTCCTCGTGACATCATGCTTCATAAATTATGCTCTGGAATAAATTTGCGTTTAATTTAGTCATTTAAGAACCATTTTAATATTATCTTCCTATCTCTACCTATGTCTAGCAACATATCTTTTTCCTTCGGTATTTCCAAACAATCAGATACTTAATATTAATATATTTAGCGCAGTCTGGTGGAAAGTTTAATAATGAAATTCGGGAAGTTAGAAAACTTTTATTTCCTTTTAGACCTCAGAGGCACGGCATGGCGAAGATAATTACAGACTTTGCTATATAAAATAATTGTTGCAAGAATGACCAACACGTAACTAGCGTCAGAGGGCATAAACATTTCTGAAAGTTTTCTTCATCCCTCACTCGACTCTACGTATATTTATTGAAATGTCATCCTTTTGTTGACACTTAATTAACGATACTCATACCACGGAATTGAGCCATTATTGAGAAGCTGACAATTGTGCAGCTACTTCAGAATTTCCCAATTTTTTTTTTTTTGGAACCCGAAGGTTCGTTAACGTGTTCACAAGAGCCCTCCACTGGTCAGATCCTGTGCCAGATCTATCCAGTCCACACCACCCCACCCTATACCATCCAGCTTACTAGTACCCTCATACCTACGTCTAGGACTTCCTAGTGGTTTCTTTCCTTTTGGCTTTCCCACCAAAATGCTACATATGATAAAGTTACTATGTGACATGGAGCCGCGCCATAGCTCAAGCGATTAGTTGCTGGCTTCCCAGCGCGGCGGCCCGGGTTCGATCCCGGGTCTGGTCAAGTGGGTTTTGTGGTGGACAAAATGGTGCTGGGGCGAGTTTTCTCCGAGTACTTCGGTTTCCCTTTCCAATCTTCATTCGACCAAATTCTTCATCATCATAATCACCCAGGGCAGGCTACAATAGGCCAATCAGTGGCCGCCGTGCCGAGTGGATCCAATTGAAATCCACTCCCCACTAAGCGAAATAAAAAAATATATTTTTTTTACAATGCGACATAAGCATATATTCTATTCCTGACAAAGAGACAAGGACATAAAGTATTGCCTGTGCATACTTCATGAGAAAAGGTAGTAAACCTAACGTCAAATCATGAAGGCTTACCAAATACTGAACTATTTTTCAAGCTGATATAGATGAGCACCAAACAGGCTATATTGTTAAAACTGACTAGGCACAAAAGGCAGCTGTGTAAATTCAATGAACATATAGATTCCAAATATTTAAAAATCTGTATGGAATATGTCACGGTAATGAACCTCTGGGTTCCATAAAATGTTGGGAAGGTCTTGAGTAGCTGCACAACGGGCGATTTCTCAAGAAGGGCTCAGCTCCATGGAGTCACTTTGGTATGCAAAATGTTGTACTAATGGTCATCGCTTCTCATTCAACAGTCCACACAGAATCAAAAAGTTGACCTTGGAGCACAGTCCGACCCAAAGGAACAGACCCATCTGAATGAAAACGAAGGTATGTAACAGGAATTACCTTACACTGAGAGAAAATATACTGAATAAATGCCGCAATACCAATACTTGGAACATTAAAAAAGGAGCAATATGCAACAACTGATAGCTCAGGGTACAATATATGAAATTACTATACGGCACAGAACCAAGAAGCTAAACATGGAAAATAAGGGAATAATATTATGTAAGATTTGAAGTTTTCACGGCGGTGAAGACTATGAAGAATGCCATCTTTGGGATGTGGCGCGTGTGAATCTTGTATAAACCGACGTTTCAGAGGAACGTATCGCCTCCATC
Source organism: Cryptotermes secundus (assembly GCF_002891405.2). Taxonomy (NCBI): domain Eukaryota; kingdom Metazoa; phylum Arthropoda; class Insecta; order Blattodea; family Kalotermitidae; genus Cryptotermes; species Cryptotermes secundus. The sequence continues at coordinate 155,292 of NW_019719372.1, read as the reverse complement.
TTCAGGGTATAAAAAAAAAGAAAAATCCGCGAGCGAGGAACCAGCGTGAGCAGGTGGCTGCAGACAGAGTCACCAGTCGAAAACAGGAAGGGAGGGAGAGTGGGCTATATAGGAAATCAATAGAGAGGAGAGGGGAAAGGTATGTGGAGATGGGCCAGCAGGTAGCAGAGCAGAGATGGAATAGGATCGTGTGTGTGTGTGTGTGTGGGGGGTGGAAGGCAGGGTTACCGGGACAGCATTGACCCAATAGCCTTGGGGTAAGCTGCCGAAGGTGCATACAGGGTTTGTCCGGAAAGTAAGGCAGTTTGTTTTTCCCCGCCGCTCCTCCTGGTCGCAAGGCGTTCGAACCGGTTGCGAAAAGGGGGGGGGAGGACTCTTAGCTTCACAACGCTTCCAAGCTCAGTCTGCTCTGAGCTCTGGGAGCGTCAGGATCGCTGTTTCCGTGAACCTCCTGTTAGTGCCTGCGTCACGACGAGCAATGGAGAAAACTATCGAACAACGTTACGCGATCAAGTTCTGTGCTAAACTGAACAAAAGCCTCGCCGACACCCACCAAATGATTCAGGAAGCCTACGGGGACTCTGCTCTCTCCTATTCTCAAGTCTCCAGGTGGTTGAAGTTGTTTAAAAATGGCCAGGAAGAGTTGGAGGATGACCCCCGCTCTGGACGGCCGTCAACCAGCAAAAGTGACAAAAATGTGTCTCATGTTCCTGATCTTTTAAATACCGATTGTCGAACGAGTGTTCGCATGATAGCAGAGACTCTCAGTATTCCGAAAACCATTGTGCACGGCATCGTTACCGACAATTTGCACATGTGGAAAGTGTGCGCCAAGTTGGTCCCTAAATTGTTGACTAACGACCACAAGAACAACCGAGTGACGATCGCGAGTGATCGCAGACTTCTTTTTGTTCCCGAGGAAAATGACAGCCCTGAAAGGAACTCGTTTTGGAACCACTGAAGCGATCCAAACCGCCGTGACAACTCTAAACGAGGTCCCCGTAAACACCTTCCAGGATGCGTACCGTGCATGGAAAAGTCGCTGGCAAAAGTGTGTGGATGCCCAAGAGAAGTACTTTGAAGAATTTTAAACGTTTGTAACGATATCTTGAATAAATTTTTTTTACGAACTTAATTGCATTACTTTCCGGCAAACCTTGGAGACCTGGGTAGCCTTATGGATCGGGCATCATGTTTCGGAGGTTTCTTGAGACGAAGCTTCCATGACTTGCTGAGATAAAAACCCCACCTCTCTGTTTATATTGTTGGGATGGAGCTTAATCTCAACGGCCTCCCTAACGTTGCGATAATATTAATTATACACACACTAACAACGTTATATACAACCTCTTTATTAAAACCGTCACAACACAACTATATCAATGTCAGTGCCTAGTTTGGCTCTGCTACATGTTTCGACTATTAATAGCCATCATCAGGCAAATACATGGCTAACATATATGCACCACTGAACTGCAGTATTAATAAAATTGGATACAATAATATTAATATATTAAAATACTTGACATAAAAATACAATAGATTGGATATATAGAAAACAAAAGTTATAGTATATAACAAAAATAAAATTCTTCGATTGATGCTTTACATCATCGAGTCAGTCGTTGGTTTCTGAGATATTTGATGTGTTCCCACGGACAAATTGGAGTATTCTATATTTTTGCCTCATCTTACCAAGTATTGTCCGTTCTGTAGGGAATGTAAACAACGATGTCAAGTATCTTAATATATTAATATCATTGTATCCAATTTTATTAATACTGCAGTTCAGTGGTACATATATGTTAGCCATGTATTTGCCTGATGATGGCTATTAATAGTCGAAACATGCAGCAGAGCCAAACTAGGCACTGACATTGATATAGTTGTGTTGTGATGGTTTTAATAAAGAAGCTGTATATTATTATAACACAACAGGATGCATGAAATGAAAACCATTATATACACCTCATGCTTATACAGGTAATTTCTTCCACACTACCTTCTGTCAGATAAACTCTTAATTAATCAGGGATAAAATAATAAATTCACTACAAAATTCATATGTATTATTATTATTATTACACTTCGCAAAAAACGTCTGTTTTAACTGAAAGGTGAATGGATTCTCTTAACTCCCATCTTTGTGTGTAATCAACATTCCATCAGCCATATAGTTTTTTACACTGCTTTGAAGAATGAATTGTTGAATTACGTACAGGAATTTCAAGAGACATTATTTGGAACATATGATGCAATTTTATAAGCAAGACTGTTTATGAAAAAACGTTAAACATTCTTTCAAAATTACGTACAATCATGGAAAATAACCTTGTGTTAGTTTCTTCTGTATGTACTTCTGAAGATGACACTGCAAATGTTGAAACTCGCCAGAACAATGATGGATTTAAAATAATTTCAAGAACCTGTGTTGCAATTGACTATACTGTGATAATAAATAACACAATGGGTTACAACAATGTGCAAATCAACATAAAAATATACACAAATCCTTTGCTGTCTTATGTAAAGAAAACTACATTTATTTTGGGAAGAACTTCCCAAGGAAAACAATTAATTAACTTTGCAATATTTACTACAGGCTACATAAAATTTTGGGGTTAAAAATGCAAGCATGGGAGAATACTCGAGGGGAGCACAATGTTTATTTCAAACTAATGCTTAGTCTAGAAAGTTGAAGATAGAAATCTAAGGACCTCAGAGCAAAAAATTAATACTTTTATCGTTGTGTTTCAAAATAAACTGTATTTAGAATATTCATTGCAGAGGGCCTAAAAAGTAGTCTTCAGAATCTAAATTTAAAACAAAATATAAGGAATAAAACTGTTTCTGACTTGAGATCACATTATCTAATTGTTCTTTTCTGAGACTATCTTTCTCCTTTGGTCATTTAAATACCTACCACTGTCAGATAGTTGGACTTTGAGTCTTGAACACTGAAGAGAGAGTGTAAGTTGTCTGCAAAACTAGCTGCAACTGTCAGTACAGTTGCAATGAGGCATCAATATTAGGTCCAACATCAGTAGCCTCTCTTGTTTTTGCAAGTGATAATATGTAAATAATACTGTTTAATTAATTGTGAGAATTACACAAGACACATATATATATACTCTGTGGGGAATATGTAGAGTTCTTTCAATGCTAATGAAGGTGGTGCATAAAGTACCAGTGTGCTTTGAAGGACTGAAAGGGGCAGAAGGGCTGACTTCAACTCCCTGGTAGGAAATTACATTTTGTCTTGACCATAGGTATATGAGTCCTGTCTTTGTTCAAGAGAGATATGTAATTTGGCTCAAACATCATTATTGGCCCTTCATACTATGAAACTGTGGCAGGAAGGCAAAGTCTGTGTGAAATTTTGGTAAGTTGCCACAGAAACCTATGATATAAAAACTCTGCATTCAGGGATCAAACCTTAGCGAGCAGAAAACTTTTGAGTGGTTTCTCCCTTTAAAGATGACTGCACTTCCATGGAAGATGACATATGCTCCTCTCATCTGTCAACATCGCACACTGAAGAATCAGTCTCGGTTGTTCGTAACGTGATTCATGGTGACAGAAGAATGAGAATTCGTGAAGTTGCAGCACAAGTTGGCCTCTACTATGGCACATGCCATACGCTTTTAACTCAAGGTCTGGGAACGACGAGCCTTCAAAAACATTCATCCAATGGGTCACAAATGTCAACAAATAGAAATATGTATGCCAATCACATTTCATGTTCTCCAGCCACAGTATTTTCTTAATTTTGTGCCCTTCACTTATTTCTGATCCCCTAGCTGACAACACCCTAGTGGGAAAGGGACTTCTGAAAGTAGCAAAGTCTATGTGAAGTGGTAAAATTAAGCTCAAAATGCACCAGCACTGCTTCAAAAATGGCACAACCAAAAGTGATATACTTGGAATTTCTTTGTCACTACTATACAGGCAAACTGAGGTGAAATGTATATGCTATTCAGCTCACTGTGAGAAAGCCATTTTATCAAATTAATTTTTCAGGTTGTCTGTCCGATTCTGTTTGACATTCACAGAAATCGTCCATTTCATTCCTGTCTCCTATAATGTAAAACGTAAAGCTATCCCTGCAACAGGCCGTGATGGCCCATAGGGTTGTGAGACGTCGAGGATCCCACATTATCTAGACAGTCGGCTCACAGATGGCGGTAAGGTTGTCAGCCTTATGTGCCGGCTGAGCTTTACTCCCCAAGAAAATTATTTAATTAATTCCTGGTACTCATTTCTGTTAGAGGCTGAGTCAACACCAGGGCCATAGTGAGGCTGGAAGGATTAGGTAACTTGAAAAAAATCTAATGATCTCATCGAGACTTGAACCCACGACCTTCCGGCTTGTAGCGTAGTGCCTCAACCACTATGCTACCACGTGCCCCCTCCAGTCTCCTATAACTTCAACAAACTTGAAATTGTGTGTGTAAATTAAAGTGGCATTGATGGTTTGCTACTTGCTGCAGAGATCTTGGAGAAAGTCATCTGTTGGACTTAATCCAATGTTCAAAAATCAATTTAGAGTACAATGCCATGCTGAGTCTAACAGTTCTGTAATTAACACATAATTTAAACTGACGAAGTGTCCACTGCCAAGATACATACAGACCTCATATGGTTACCAAGGTCAGAAATCTTGTCTTTAGCTAGGAGCATACATGGGCCCATATTCAACTTTTCATTGCAGTTTTGCATAACTGACTGGTCAAGATGCTCACTTAATGTTTATGCAAATCTGAATGGGGGCACACAGTAGCGTAGTTGGTTGAGGCACTATGCTACAAGACGGAAGATTGCAGGTTTGATTCCCGATGAAGTCACTAGATTTTTCAATTGACCTAATCCTTCCAGCTGTACTATGGCCCTGAGGTCGACTCAGCCTCTAGCAGAAATGAGTATCAGGAATCTTCCTGAGGGTAGAGGGCAAATAGCGTGTAACGCAGACAACCTCACCGTCATCTGTGAGCCAACTGTCTAGAAAATGTGGGAGCCTCGGCATCTCATAAACCTATGGGTCTCCACAGCCTGTTACAGGGATACCTTTACCTTTTAAAAATCTGAGCACACCACACATACCCTATTGTGTAGTCTTAAAACAATTTCCTCATACTTTTTAAATATACATCATGTATACACTTTCTATATGTCAAGATAAAATTCTTCTTGGATGTGGCAATATGTAGTTTGGTGGATGGTCACCAATATTTCACAGAAACCTACTGCATTCAACTTCAGGCTACCTTCTACCAAGGACATGAAGGCAGCCGGTTCATCTGAAATGCTGGCACCCATTTACAAAATTAGAGTGTGTTGCATCCCAGAAGACCGTAATATTACACACTCATGAGTGTGAGGACCTCACATACACAAGTAGTTGCCACATTACATGGGACACACATGTGGAACTTTACTGAAGTAAGTTCTGTACGTTCATTCAGCTGTGTATGATAGTTATGAAAACAAAGAACATATTTTGCAGACACCTTACACTTCATATTACATACCAACTTTTGTATGAGTCCTTGTTTCAGATTCTGAGGCTGTAACAAAATTAGATACAGAGAGAGTGCCAATAAATCAGCAACACAGCCATCATCATGGGAAGCATCATCACAAAGATGCAGCTGGTTCTGTCGCGTGGATGGTTATCATGGGCGATGGCTTGCATAACCTCACCGATGGCTTGGCAATTGGTGCTGCATTCAGTGGAGATACTGTCGCAGGCTTTGCAACAGCACTTGCTGTATTATGTCATGAACTGCCTCATGAATTAGGTATGTTAATTTCAACAAGCAAGTTAACTTGCTAGAGGTCACAAACCTAAATAATTTAAAATGCTGTTTCTTTTTATTAAGTATTGTTCAGAAATAATGGCAATGAAGAAAAATATGATAATGAAATTTAAAAAAATTATTGACTTTTTCCTTAAGTAATAACACTGAATAAGTGTTGAGATCATTAATGTCAATTGCACTATGAGAATATAATGTTGAAATGGATAGGACTTAGAAGGGACCAGTAACTGTGCACTTAAACCTTCAAAACAAACTGGTAACTATAGTTACCATGGCTTTTAACATTAAAAAGTTCTGCCCTTTGTATGTTTTGTATGGTTCTCATAATAAACAGCGACTATCTTCCTAAAATAAACATTACCCACTGATCTTTGTAATCATAATAAGATGTTTTCCATGATGTAGGAAATTAGTTCTTAAATATTACTTAGAAACAGTTGATATACAGCAATCAATTCCAAATTCCTCCTTTAAGTGGCACAATTACACATACTGACCAATATGCTTACATTCCCAAGCATTTACAGACTGTACTGTTAATATGAAAACTATAAGAATGTGCGAGATCAACCCAATAAATATCAAAGCTACGAGTCCTACTTCTGTAACTGAACAAGTCTAAGTGGCCATGGCTCATCTGGTCAACAAACAGATGCACAGAATAGTTACTATAGGATTCTGACGATGGTGTGTAACACACAGAGATATTGGGTTTTCGGACTTTATCCATCGTCCTGGTTTTTAAGATAACTAAGAAAAACACGACGTTTCGGAAAGTGGATCTGTTTCCGTCCTCAGGTGAGGGAAAACACCTATTCTGTTGGGTCCCTTAGAAAGAGCTAGCCTCAATCACTGATTTACACGTGATTATTAGGAGATATGACTTACTGTTTGACTGCAGGAATATGAAATTTTGTTTGTACCATGTAGGTTTAAAAGAATTTCTTTAACGGACTTTACAAGGTACTTGCAATGAGTGTAATAGTGTTGTGTACATATGATGGTTGTACGTATGTACTTGATGTTTTTATTTTCACATGTTGAGTGTTCACTGGTGTATTCATAATAATTAATTCACTGGGCGGAGTACGAGCTTTCCACAAATATTTAACTGGTGGCAATTATGTGGGATATTCTAAATTTTGATGGGGGCCTAGTGGAATATAACAACAATTTTGATGTTGCAACTGTGTGACACAACAAAATCGGTGACAGCATTGGGAGCAGAATAAGAAATTGGGGTGCCTCACCCCTGCTTGAACCATGATAAACAGGTTGCAAGGGACGCGGCACAATATGATGCAATTATGTGTGTCTCATTTGATGATGACACAAGCTCAAAGATATTCTGGTCATGAAGATCACTGCCTTCTGGGATGTGGCACCATGTAACATGGCAGGCAGGTAATGTTTTGGAATAACAGGCTGCCATAGAATTATGTGTTGTCACAATCCAGAACATAGGGAACTTCATAGTTGTAAAGATTTGCTAACATATTCACTGCAATAAAATCTGATTATCCAACAGGTGACTTTGCAGTCCTGTTACAAACAGGAATGAGGATACACAAGGCTGTCGCCTACAATATCTTCTCTTCAGTACTAAGTTTCTTCGGGATGGCCATTGGTGTGTGGATTGGCAAACATGAATCAGCATCGCTGTGGATATATGCTTTTACAGCAGGAACATTTCTATACATCAGTCTTGTAGACTTGGTAAGTATACACACAAACTACCACATTACAAATATTCTATTTAAGCACTGTTTAAACTACAACTAGAACAAAGACACTATGCCTTATTATTTAACTGAAGGACAATTTAAACAAACTTATTCACGTATGGGCAGTCAATAGTTAAATCCCTTCTAAGATTTCTTAAAATGTATGTCATAATTTGACTACACAACCTTAGAGAACAAAACCTTGTTATCCAACAGGACCTCCTATATAGTCATTGTGAGGCATCATATTTCAATGTTGAACAGTTTATTACCAGTCCTACTTAATGGTAACTGATAATACACAGAATTACTGGGTGTTTGGACTTTGCACATTGTCGAGTATTTTAGAAACTAGAGTTCTAGAATGTTATACACCATCATCAGTAACCTCTAGAATCTGCCAGAACCAGCTGTCAATGCCCTTATTCCTGCTTGTATCAATTAATATGGAAATTTCAATTGAAACCACGTTCCTTCATTTGACTCTGCATAATATTGGAAGATCACAAACACAATAGTCAGAAAGATGCATCTCGAATCAGTTTCAGGCTTTTTATAGGTGCACAAAGGGCAGTATTCCAATCTTTCTGAAATACCCATAGAATATAAATCCGACCATTAACGGATCTTACTGTTCAAGGATATGTAATAAGGTGGCAGCAGCAGAGCTACATCTGTTTGCAGAAACCAGAATCCACTGGTTTCTCCTTACAAACACGTGTTCCCACATGCACACATATGTGACACATTCAAAAAGCAAATGCAGTTACACTGCAACATGGAGTAGACACAGAGAGACATAAGTTGAAATATCAGCTGGAAGCTGTCACATGCCCAATGCCCATCAATGCAGCAGATTATTGAGCAAATTTCCTTGAACGATGTGTCCTATGCATTTGTCAAAGTAAACAGCACTCCTCCTTATATGATGCACATGTGCCCAATAATGCTGGGAGCCATAATGTTCCAGGACTGTTTGAAGGGAAAACTGCTGTCTCCATCGTCAAGAGAAAGTGAGAGCCCAATGGCCGATGCTGATACCTATTGTACATGTCCACTGGATGAGTGTCGCAGGCAGAAAAGAACATACCCTACAGGACACCCTCTCTCTCTCTCTCTTTCTTTCTCAGAACAAAGAAATGTAAGACCGTGGTGAAACCTGTATGGAAGGTATGGGTCGGTATGGAGAGGGGTTGGGACATAGGGGAGATAATACAGTAAGAAGGAACAAGTTATAGAAAAGGCCAGATTAAATTTAAAATGGTGGTGAAACAAACATCAATATTAGGGTATGAGAAATGGAAGTAACAGGGTCATGAAGTCAGCTGCTTATGCCTGCACTTTGATTCTGTCAAATTATCTTTCTAGCAGGGCCACAGTTTAATACTAACGAACAAGTTACCAACTGTGAAACATGTTGCTGTTGCAGATTCCAGAAATGAATACCAACTCAGAGAAGTCTCAAGGGTTTCTAGATGTAATACTGCAGCTGGCTGGAATTATCACTGGAGCCAGTCTCATGCTCATCATTGCACTTTACGAAGATGATTTAAGTTACCTGTTTGGTTAAACTTTGACCCAGCTACAAGAAACTTGTCACTCACGAAAGGTTTGCAAAACCAGGGGTAGAGGATCTTACTAGGTTATGTAGGCTAAACTTCTGAAAGAATCACAGCTCATTTCAATCCACTGTACTACTGCTCATTCTCACACAAATGTATTGCATTTCCAGTATTATGAAGGTGGGTCTTCTGGAATGTGACACCATGTACTGTGGTATATGGATACCAATGCTGCAGAGGAACGTGCTGTCTCCAGCTTCATGATAAAGGGAAATGAACACCAGCACACATGCCCTACACCCTATTTAAAACAGAGCCAACTACACTGAAACATTCAAAACAGCTACACACAGCACCAAAGCATATAACCAGCACATTTTAGAAACATTTTACATCAACATGAAAAGCAGAACAGGGTGACAACAGAGCAGCAGGTTCCTTTAATCCAACATCTCATACACCTGATGGTGGCCAGTTAGACCAAAACATGTAGTGTTGTACATGAAGAGATGAAGACATGGAAGTGTGAATATTAGTACATCGACAAATTTGCATAGAGACAGCAAAGAGTGAGAGCACGAAGTCAAGATCAATGGATTCTGAAGATGGAGACAGTTTCCTCCTAAACATTGGTATTATAGTGGCTATCTGCCATTTGTTGTGAACTGTGTATTCAAACTACAACCACTTGGTGGCACTTGTACTGAGTGGTCTCTGAGGACAATCATTCATTATATGGTCTGCAGGGAAGGAACTGCATTCCCTTCCTGATGTCTGTTCCCCAAGGAAAACCATGCAAACCTCATTACTTCTGGGAGTTACTGGTCCATGCCCCTTGAGATCAACTCAATTACCACAGCCCTGACTAATCCAGTTCCTGAAGTACTGGCTATCCCCATCACACGCTTATCCTCTCTTATTCCCCTTGCGTTCATAAAAGCTTCAGCGACTGCTGCTCTCCTTCCTGCAGGACCAGACCTGTTTAGTGAATGTTCTTATAACTACAGCTTGACCAACCTCATAGGACAAACTAAAGCTTGTTCAAGGAAAGGACTTGTCAATAAGCAAATATCATGTTCTCAGGCTTTCTATATGATAAACCAAAGGAAAGGAAATGTGGTTCTTTATATTTATTGCTATACACTCATAAACATTAATTTACATGCAATAATAATAATATAAACTGTTGAGTGTGAATATAAAGTAGTAAACTTTTTAAATTTCCTTTACATGTTTCGGTCTATTTGACCATCATCAGTGCCTCAATATGTTCTGTCTAACAAACACCTAGACCCAGAAATACAGAGCCCTTAACAAATAACAAGAGAACACACAACATCAACCAGGAGGGCATAAATATAACACCTGTTCAATACAAGATTCCATGGATGCAACCACTGATTTGAGATTTTAACATCTCCAGACATTAAATGTAATCAAATAATTGTAAAAGTATTTTAAGATCCAAATAAAAATTAATTTTAATGTATACGAAGGTACAACACAAACTGTAAACATGTATCAACATAAATGTAATAGTAACGCCTGATCATGTTGACTTGTTCCTCTGATGACAGTCAAATAGACCGAAACATGTAAAGGAAATTAAAAAAGTTTACATCTTATATTCACATTCGACAGTTTATATTACAAAGTGAATACTAGTGTGACGGGCCAGAATGAATAAAGTTAAAAAGAGCATAATAATTCGTTACTTTCTTCTTTGTGATGATAATGTTTCTGAACTGTGAATAACTAAAACTTCTTCCAAACCTTTGTGTAATCTCATTAATTACTCACAAAATTTATTTAAGATTCTAAAAGGTTTTTATACTTTATGACTTCTGTTATTCCAAAATCAGTGATTACCACAAAGTAACCTGGTTAATATCAAGATGATGAAGACTGATGTGGGCTTTCTGCTCTCCACCATGGTGTTACCTAGTTTTTGCTACATGACTATACATCAGTCTTGTTCAGTTCCAAACTTTGGGACAAAAGGTGGACCAGAAGAGAGGTGAGCATGTGTATGTAAAGATCATCCATCTATATACTGTTAAACTGCTGACTTCGCTGTTCATGGCCCAGACTGAAAATGGTTCCTACTGTGTTATAAACTGAGCAATAAACTAATCATAAATCAAATCTTTAAAAATCTGTGAATTTTTATAACTAAAATGTGGAAGTATTAAATTTTTAAAGTACAATTTGTTCAGAAACTTTACTCATCACAGTAACTATCCACTGAAATTCATGGCATCACATCCCAGCATTGTACTACCCTCTGCTGTGATAATCTCATACATCATATGTTTCTAGCTTAAATAACTACACACAACACTGATGAGCTAGATTAACTTCAGTCACAAAATTCTGTACATCAATTTCAGGTTACAGGTTATGAATGTCAGTCTCAGGCCTTTCTACATAAAAATAAAACACAATACATATGAATATAGATTACCACGTATAATGTTCTTTTAATTATGATCAGGAGACAGACCCATCCATGTATGACATACATATTTCTATCTGCCATTCCTGTGAGAAAACTGGCGATACAATGGACATTTTACATCTGAATATACACGCACATTCTATAAGCAGACTGGAACAATTTCACATTAATACGTAGGTCGTACCGAAAGTCAGGAACAACTTTTTTTGCATGCAACCTGGGAACAGCAGACGAAAGAGAGTATGGTGGTAGGTGGAACCAGCTGTTGTGTTAACCTTGAGTGTCTTGTGACGTCAGTAGCTTGCATCACGTGACCAGTATCACTCCTAACAAAATGGCTGACAACAATGTGTCGTTTCGCCAGCGTGCTGTCATCGAATTTCTTGTGAAAGAGGAAATCCCTGCTGCAAAAATTCACCAAAGACTTCAGCGTGGTTATGGAAGTGTGTGCATGGGTGAAAGCAGTGTTCGAAGAATGGTGAAACGTTTTAAACATGGGAACACCAGCATCAAAGATGAGCCTCGGAGCGGTCATCCTCGAACAGCCTAAACTGAACGCAACAATGAAAGAGTGGATGAGATCATTCAAGATGACAGGTGTGTGACTGTGGACACAATAGCCCGAAAACTTGGAATAGGGCACACTGCAGTACAGGAGATGAATGAAAGCTTGGGCTATAGGAAAGTTTGTGCTCATTGGGTCCCGCGGTTATTGACTGAACACCACAAAGGTCAGTGAAAAGCAATCACATCAAAACTGTTGAAGAGATATTGACACAAAGGCAATGATTTTTTGCTCTGTATTGTGACAGGTGACGAAAGCTGGTTTCACCATTTCAAGCCTGAAATGAAACGGCAGAGTACAGAATGGCAGCACTTGCATTCTCCATTAAAAAAGAAGGCAAAGACAGTGCCATCAGCTGCAAAGGTGATGGGCACATGTGACATATACACGGTGCCAAATCCCAGAAGACTGCTTTCTTCATAGTCACCGCCGTGAGAGCCTCAAATCTTACACGTGATGGGCACAGTCTTCTGCGTTGCAGAGGGGTTTATTCTGGCCGAATTCCTGGAACCTGGGCAAACCACCAATGCTGCTCATTATGTCCAGACGCTCCACAAGCTCCATCGTGCATTCCACGATAAACGTCCGGAACGAAACATCATCATCCTGCACGACAATGCTCGCCCCCACGTGGCGTGCCACACATTGGAAGCAATTGCAAAGATGGGGTGGGAAGTTCTTCCACACCCCTCCTATAGCCCTGATCTGGCACCCTCAGACTACCATTGTTTCGGATTTGTGAAGGATCAGCTGTGTGGACAACGTTTTGAGACAAGGGAGGCAATTCAGAAAGCAGTGCGTCAGTGTCTTCGGATGGCTGGAACGGAATTTTACAGAAAAGGAATTTTCAAACTCCCAGAACGCTGGGAGAAATGTGTACAAAGAAGTGGCGATTATGTGGAAAAATAAAGAAAGGTCTGTAGATTGAGGTGGTGTATTTGGTTTGTCAATAATAGAGCATTTTACTTTACCAAAAATTGTTGCTCATGACTTTCAGTACAACCCTTGTAGCAACATGAGAAAAATGTACACTTGGATGATGCCTACTGAGATATCTATAACTCAATATTTGATGTCATCAATGATCATACGGAGATGATACTACATATCTAAAAATTGTGTTCCTTCCATATACATAATATTTCCAGATGGTGTTGAAGTCGGAACAACTTATTGCCTAAAAGAAACAGACTTCTGTTTCATTACAAATTCCATACACTTTGCCCATATTCACTGCCATAACACAGAGAAACATAAAACTGATGATAAAATATATATGAATGTGAATTTACAATAGGATTGTAATTTTAAATAATGCAAATTTGTAATGATTTTATAAAACATTAATTCAACATTCCATAAAATCTCTATACACACAAAGGAATAACATAACCAGCCCAACAGGGTGGAAAAATCTAGAAGTCACTCTAACATATACAGGATGCATGTAATAACACTACATCGACATCTACAACAAATGTGTAAATAACATATAATGCAGTGCAACAGGATCCAACGTTGCCAATATAATCTCAGACAAATATACTTCAATGAATAGCTAGTGACTGCAACAAAGAATAACATTTAAGAAATTTAAATTTTTATCTCAATTCTAAATATATTTTAATTCATAATCAACACCACGTTCACATGAGACATTTAATTTTAACATACAGTGGAACAAGTCTGGCAAGACAGACATGCACACAATGTCGGTCATATACGGCCAGAACATGTAGTGATAGAGAGAAGTAAGACTCACTCATCAGTCACACCTGGAGCTGAGCCCTTTTTGAGAAACTGCCAATTGTGCAGCTACTGACGAACATCCCAGCATTTTATGGAACCTGAAGGTCCATTACCATGTTCACAAGAGCCCTCCGACAGTCCCTATCCTGAGCCAGATCAATCCAATCCATACCATCCCATCCATCTGAGATTCATTTTAATACTGTCCAACCACCTGTGTCTTGGTTTTCCCAGTGGTCTCCTTCCTTCTGGTTTTCCCACCCATATCCTATATGCATTTCCCCTCTCCCCATTCGTGCTACATGTTCTGCTCATCTCATTACCTTATGCCAGATAGAAGTAATTAGCTTATGGACCTTAGAACGTAATATTTCACCTGAAGCTTGAATAAGTTCGGCCGGAATTTGATCACCACCTGGCGATTTATACTGTAACGCATTGGGTATATGTCACGCGACAAGTAACTTCACACCTTATTTGATATAGCGAATTTATTACACTCACTGATGCCGTGTTTACAGGTGTTGCTAGCAAAGCTGTCGAGAGTGGTTTATGGCTGGGTAGTAACCATGGTATTCCTTGTTACATTACCATGGCAATGGTTGCCTGGCGCAGCCGCTCCTCTGCCACATCAGAGCGGGGGGGGTTTACTCGGTGTTGCGTACTGGTGGAAGGAGTGGGGGTATGTGACGTAACTCGAGGAAACGCAGAGTTCATGTGACCCCCACTTCCCGTTGCGCCATCCACGTCACACTGCTCCCTTCTAAAGGTTGTTCGTCCCGAACAGCCTAACGGTACATCCCTGTTCCTTTTTCTTCCCATTGTCCTTTCTTCAATCGCTACATCGGCTACCTTCTTACGGTTGCTCGTCTCGAGCAGCCGCATGATAAGGCGTGTGCCGGTCCAGGTGTACTACCAACATTCTCGATCTACGGTTTTGGATTTGTGAATATGTAAGTACTTGAACCAGAGCATATCACCCTGCCACAATACAGCTGCAACATCTGTCCCATAACTTCTAGTCATACTTCTCCCTATTTCTCCAAAAGGCTAGCACCATGAAATACAGATGGATGCATTTCACTTTTGTGCCAAGGTACCACAGCATAAATTCAAAGAGAAGATCTTTGAATGTGGACATCCTCTGAAGTGTCCCAGCTTCAGCAGCTACAGCTGCGAGCGAAGGCAACATACCAATCCACAGAATCTCCATGGTCCTTGGCAATGGCTCGTATTATATGCAAGGTCCTGATGTCTAATAACACGAATCTTGGCATGGTATGAAGAGCTTTCATAACCCGATCAAATTCACGCCGTGCCATTTCTGTCATGTCTTCTTCACTTAACCTTGTCATAAATTTCATAGTGACATTTAGTTCACAATTATCTTCCACACCTAATTCACTTGCATGAGTACTGATGTCAGGCTGATTATTAGTAACTGCTATCCACAGACGACAGAGGGGTTAGCATACAGAGGCCCGTAGATACTCGTAGAGGCCACGGTCCAACAAAACAAGCTCTGCTTTCCCATCTGCAGCCTTCCTAACAAACACATTTCCAGGATGTGAATCTGCATGCACAAATCCTGTATGGAGTATCTTTTCAGCAAATGCGTCGAACAGCTTCCTGTCAATATCAGCAAATGAGAATCCCTGTTTCCTTAGTGATTCAACATCGCTGATTTTGGTTCCATGAATGAACTCTGTAGTCAGAATTCTCTTGGTGCTCAAATTCCATATGACTTGGGGTACATGAATAAATGAGTACTTCAAGAGACCTTCTGCACAGCATTCTGAATTTTTTCCTTCATTAATGAAGTAGAGTTCCGTTTTAAGATTTTTTGTAGGTCCTCAAGAACCCACTCAAAATCAAAGTCTCGATGCAGCCATCCAACTATCTTGAGCAAGAATTTAATGGTCAAAACATCACCAGTAAAGCGATCCTGAAGATCTATATACGGCACCTTCACAGCTACTTCTTTCCCAGCCGAACCCTCAGGAAGACCCTAGGGCTGGATATCAGGCAACAAGCAGTCGAGGTTTCCAGCGGATTACAGAACATCAAAAACTGGACCTTGTGGAGGGCCCAGAGAGAATGAATGTGCGATGGATGAAAGTGATACAACGGGATCTTCGGGCACGTTAGTAGGAAACTGCTCGAGACAAGCTGGTCTTAAGAAGGGAGCGGATGTCGCAGTTGAAGAACAGACAACGGGAAGAAAGGAAACACCGAACCAGAAAAAAAAAGTTCACATTGCAAGCATAGCCTTGGAAGAAAAGTACCAGTGATGCACTGTTAGGCTATTTGGGACGAACAGCCTTAAGAAAGGAGCAGTGTGAAATGTCTAACCGTTGTTGGGCAACGGGAGGTGGAACGAGTTACCACGAAGACAGACCCTTGATAAGCGGTTGGTTTCCAGGTTATGCAATAGTAAGGAAAGCGGTGTTTCTCCATGCTGTGCCGAGCCGAAGCACACTAGTTGCTATGCAGCAATAAACAACTCTCGGCAGCATTCCCCAGCAATGCCTGTAAACACGATGTTTACGCAACAGTCAAGAGATCATGTAACTGTTTTCTGTGTTGTCAGTTTGAAAGCTACAAAACGAGGAGAACGAGGTACCAGTC
The DNA here is from genome assembly GCF_002891405.2 of Cryptotermes secundus. Classification (NCBI taxonomy): domain Eukaryota; kingdom Metazoa; phylum Arthropoda; class Insecta; order Blattodea; family Kalotermitidae; genus Cryptotermes; species Cryptotermes secundus. The sequence goes on along the minus strand of NW_019719372.1, from coordinate 138,787 downwards.
AGTTGCAGTCTAGCATTCGCCGGAGTGAATGGCAGCAGGAGAAGTAAATGTGATACTGCAGATGGCAGTAATTGTAAAATTGTAAACTATGTAAATGTAAGAGCAAGTGGAATAAATTCACTATATTGAAGACGGTGTAAAGTTACTTGCTGCGTGACTTACACCCAACATGCGACAATATATTTTCAATTTCGCAATTGCATTTTCAACCTCAAAAGGGGGGTCCCTTGTCACCACAGCATGGTTCGCCCTCAGGTTGCAGATATATTGTTTAAGCAGGTGCGGACAGCCAACAAGAGGTGGTCCTCCAGCTTGGAGGTTGGGCGTGGGGCTAACAACTCACAATACAATAAACAAATTCTATAAAAGACAGCCTTACTTCCTATAAATATTACACTTGGATGCATCAGCCTCTCAACATAATTTCAAGAGCTTTATGATCATAACCTATTCATAATATGAAGTTAATGCTGACTAAAGTAAATCTATGTTATTAGTGTTATCAAACACATCAGTATACTACAACTGAAATCACATAATACACTCTGCCATATTTCATTACAACAGTAAAATAACTTCCAGGGCTTTGTATTTTACTGGCATAATAACAGTAATGTCATAATTTTCATTTCATGCATCCTGTTGTGTTATAATATACACTCTTAACCTTGATATTTGTTGTGTTGTGATGGTTAATAAAGAGGTTGTATAGTAACGTCATATTTCAAACCTGACAAACTATTAACCTCATGTTTATTTAAACATAAAGTGTCCTTAAAAGCCATGTAATCTGAATTCAAGTACAACCACGCGGGAAACCCCTATCACCATGGATGACACTGAAGAAATCAATAAATTTACAAGTATCAAACCAGAAAGTATATCAATTGTCAAGAAGGTAATATTCTGCAAAACAACTGTTCCTTAATGCAAAACTAGATGCACAGATTAAACTGGTTCTGTAAGCACACACACATCCCAGCAGAAGCAAAGTTAAAGCGTCACGTAACTTCGAACAAGGCCAAGAGTAACCTTGAATGCGCAGAAGAAAAATTTCAGACAAGGGGGTTGTTTGTACAACTGGCCGCCTGTCACTTCTCACACCCTCGAACCCAGCCCTGTCTGAAATTTTTCTTCTGTGCATTCAAGGTTACTCTTGGCCTTGCTCGAAGTTACGTGACACTTGCTTTACAATGAGCAGTCTTTCATGCACATACACGAATAAAACAGACATGTGTAACTGGTTTTGATACTGTTCTGTATTCCAGTATATGCAGCTGTTCAGAATGTACCAAGTGCTGACGTAAAGACTATCTGAACTGTGCCAGATTTGAGGTTTTCAGTGGTGACTATGAACAATGCCATTTTCTGGGATGTGGCGCCATGTAGGGCTTGTGTGAATCGATGTTTCAGAGGAATATATCTCCTCCATCTTCAGGGTTCACACAAGATCTGCACTGCGGCACATCCCAGAAGACGGCATTCTTTAACTTCTGAACTGTTCAACACATTTTGTATTGCTGCTGTATAAAGAATGCTGCATTTGAAACTTAATCCAGTGGTTATGAGTGAATTGCACATGTGACTGCAACGAAGAACTAAGAACACAACCAATGTAGGCAAGGGGCCCAAAATCCCAGAACGCTTGGTAGTAGGCCCGGGCAGCTTACACAGATCATGGTACCTTGTCAGCTGAGCATCAGGCTGAATGCATGTGCTGCATGCAGCCTCCATGAGGTCATGTTGGTAATGCAGGCAGACTGAAACTGCCTCAGGCTACAGGTGTGTGCAAGGGTGTATGACTACACCATCCATGTGAGACCCTGCAGGCAATGGCAACCAACTGGACCCACCATTTGAAGGGTCACTTCCTTGGTTCAGATCCAAGTCAAATCTAATTCGTTTAGAATAAATACTCTACACCTATTTTGAACAAAAGTTAAGAAATGTTAGAAGTCAGCAAAATGGGGAGGTATTGGTACTGTAGATTAGAAGCATCATGAAGTCAAACTCACCATCCTCAGCCACAGTCATCAGGGTGGAAGCTTACAGGGTCAAGAACACCCTAATGCAGTACTACATCTGTCAAGACTTTGGACATGTCTAGGAAATGTGCAGACAAGCAGCTCGATGCCTGTGGTGTGGAGGCACCCATCTTCATAAGTACTGCCCAGAAACTGAGAAAAAGGAAAAACTCAGCCCCAAAGTGCTGCAACTGCAAGCTAAAAAAGGTAGACTGACCCCACCCAGCAAACTACTGAAGCAGAGTTACAGCAAAGGAGGACCCTCAAGTCCAGCAGCAGGTTTCCGGATGGAAGAGAGTTTACTTCACTTATGTAAACCCTGGGAATTCCCTGGCAGCAGTCGGAACCACAAACAACTCAGGTACAAAGGATAATGGTTATGTCTGTCACATATCAACCAATTTCCAAATCAGGTCAGTCAGCTCAGGCCCCTAGGTGTAAACAGTTTGCCTCTGGCAAAAATTTCACAGTAGCAACTTATGTACAGCAAATTATGACAGTATTCAATGGCTGCACTGAGAGCGTTGTTCAGGACCTCGCGCGATGTGGAAGTGAATGCCGAGCAGTTCATTACTACGAAAGGTTTGAAGGATACGCCAACTATTCTTTCCTTTTGTCAGGATAAATTTTTGCAAATCAAAGAGTTGGTGGAAAATACGGACAGTTCCCATGTTTTCGTTGATTTCCCCCGTTATTTACATAGACTTGCCCATCTTGGTACTCGGCTTCGCCATCTGTTCCAGTTTAGAAGAATACCACCGGAGTTGGAGTCTTCCGCCCTGACATTGCGTGAGCAAGTGCAGTCACTTTCGGCAGAAATCAACAGCAATTTGCAGAGCGAGGAGCATACGTCATCAGTACCGCTGCTCGCTGCAAGCATGATCAATTTGCACAACGCTGAAGGTAGAGCCGAATAATCAGCTGTTGAATTTTCTGCCACTCCACACATGGAGCATTTAACCCCTTCCCCTCTGCTTGTCGTGGATCCGGCCAGTCAACAAAATGATTGCTCAAGCTTGGGTAATCTACCCACCACAGGGGTGTCCACTTATCCTAGTAGTATTTCTGCCTTTCCCTTCATCTTCGCAAAATTGCCGAATCCAGTACAGCAAATGTTTCGGGGTCTTCCCGTCACGGACGGATTGGACTTGTCTCAGTTGATCAACTTTTTGCGAGTTTTAGTGCGGATTAGGCACATCCTTACGGTTTTCCAAGTGCCCCCGTTCACGTCTTGCAAGTTTTTTTGGTTTTACCAAAGGGGCATTGGCCTCAAAAACGTTTGACACAATACGGCGTGGGGATCCTCTCTAAGCTTATCATGAGAGTATACTTGAGTTTTTTATTCCAACACGTGCCATGTTGCCACTGATAAGTTCCGATTATTTGAGAGCCCAAAGGGCCAACGAGCCCCTATCTGCTTATATTACTGACATTAACGAAATTGCTGCTGTTCTGTGTCAGGATGCAGACGAGGCAGTTGTGGTCAGAAATATCCTCGATTGGCTCCACCCTCGGGAAAGAAGTCGGTTAGTTTTTTGTGATAAACCTGCCACCTATGCCAAACTAGACAACATGTGCATATATGCACACAATATTTCGACAAGCGACGAGTCAGAGCTCCTGATCGCGCATTCCACCCACCCCTATGACTATTGCCGAGCCTTCTGTGTCTGGTAACCTTACTTCGCAACCTTCCCAAAAGGTTTGTTATCGCTGTAACAAAGTTTGGCACATCCGTCAAGTGCCGTGTTAAGTTATGGGCATTACCTAGGCAGCCGCCTTTATCCCAAGGTTGACGTAATTGACTAGAAGTTAATGCGCAGTCCTCTAGTTCCCATGTGCCTTTTGCCATTCCCATGGGTGATACTCATACGGTTTGTACCTTGCAGAGTCAGAGTATACAGGGTGTTTCTGAGCATCATTTACCCTGTCTTCAAGACCTTTTCTCGTTTCAAAGTGGTAGCAGAGCATGGTTTTGATCCAGGGACCTCTGGGTTATGGGCCCAGCACGCTTCCACTGCGTGCTGGGCCCAGTCCGAGGTGTGGGTGGTCCTTCCCAGCAGGTGATGACTTCTGGAGGCCGTGGAGGACCACAAGTGTCAGCTCCTCCTCAGATGCAGCCACAGCAACTGGGTCCACCCCGCATGCTTGTTGGAGGGCCACCACCTGGTATGATGGGACCACCTCCTGGCATGATGGGTAAGACACCCGGTATGCCGATGGGTCGAGGAGGTCATGGCAGCAGTCATTCCAGTACATTTCATCTTCATGGATACAATTTCCTAGTTCTGGGATCCGAGTCTTTGAGTCACCCTTTAGATGTTGCTGAGATTCAATTGAGTGACAATCATGGCTTACTCTCCAGGAACCTTGTAGATGCACCTAGGAAAGACACAGTTGTGGTCCCCAGTAAAAGTTATGCAATCACCCGTTTGTTCACTGATAATCCTGGAACTTTAAAAAAACTTTGAAACGTGAAAAGGTCTTGAAGACCGAAATTTGGTTTTTGGGTAGGACGTACCAACTCAAAGACACTATAACAAATATATCAAATAATATATATATTAAATAATAAATATGAATACAATGTAAGTCCCTGGAGGTAATAGGCCTCCGCCAATTAACCAAGCACAATCATACAGACCAGGAGACGAGTGAATCAACTGAACAGTTCAAGCTCCCACAAGAGAATGGATCACTCACGTTGGACCTCCGCCGACGGGAACCAGGAAGTCAAACACTGGAAGGGGGTAGGTAGTAAGAAGGGGGGTGGGGGGATGCCCTTTGATGTAACGCAGACACGGCATTAGAGTATTCATTGATGGAAGTGCAGTATTTTCAATAGCATTTGATTTGTTTCATTTTGGTCCATCACACTAACAGTTACAATTATAAAAGACAAGTCCATCCAGAACAGATATTCCATACAGGATTTGTGCATGCAGATTCACATCCTGGAAATGTGTTTGTTAGGAAGGCTGCAGATGGGAAAGCAGAGCTTGTTTTGTTGGACCATGGCCTCTACGAGTATCTACGGGCCTCTGTATGCTAACCCCTCTGTCGTCTGTGGATAGTAGTTACAAATAATCAGCCTGACATCAGTACTCATGCAAGTGAATTAGGTGTGGAAGACAATTGTGAACTAAATGTCACTATGAAATTTATGACAAGGTTAAGTGAAGAAGACATGACAGAAATGGCACAGCGTGAATTTGATCAGGTTATGAAAGCTCTTCATGCCATGCCAAGATTCGTGTTATTAGTCATCAGGACCTTGCATATAATACGGGCCATTGCCAAGGACCATTGAGATCCTGTGGATTGGTATGTTGTTCGCTCGCAGCGCATTCCGAGGACAGATTGTAGCTGCTGAAGCTGGGGCACTTCAGAGGATGTCACACTGGACAGACTTGTCTTTTATAATTTTCAACAGCAATTTTAGAAATGCACGATGATGACCATATCAATCGAAACACGTAGTGCATCAGTGATGTGAAAAATAATTTTAAAATTAACAAAAGTGGAGTTTAAGATTTTAACACAAGTTTGCATGAGATGGTGAATAATAGGCGAAATTAAAAATAAAATCCACTGTGGAATTAGTAGAGTTTTAAACTCTTCAGACAAGAACTGGTCTTAATTGACATAAAAAATTCAAAATTTCAAAGTCACAATCCCCAGTAGGAAACTGTGACATGTTCAACACTGGTCCATCAGAATATCAGACTGTCAGATGTCACTGTTTCTGATATCCTGTACTCAGACCATCTACCATTGGCAGTCCACATACTGGAGCGTGTCAAAACCAGGAAGACTCTGGAACCTGCTGAAAAATTCAGACTAGGGAGCAGTTTCAAGGCCTATCTTCTAATTTAATATCACATAAAATCGAAATTAACTCAGGGGAAGAAGCCAAGAGAGCGATGCATGACTTTACAGCCTCTACTTCTTCGGCGTATAGGTTGTCAAATAGTAAAGGTACTCTTTTGGAGCTAAACAACTGTCTCCCTGGTTTAGATCCTTTGTTAAAACACAAACAGGACTAAGAAAATTGTGGCATGAAACCTGGAGTCCAGCATGTAAAATGGCAGTTAACTGGGTTGCGAAGACTATCAGACGAAAGACTGGCAGAAAGGCCCTTGAATGGTAGGAAACGAGAACAGGTAACTGTGAAGTCACACCTCGGACTACGAGTATATGGCCCATTGCAAAATCCCTCATAAAGAGGGACAGACCAAAGATTCCAACCTCTATTCATGGTCCTCTTCACCTTAAATTTCATCCGATAGAAAAGGTGAACGCAATGTTCACTGCTTGAAAATCAGTTCCCACCCCATGATCTGTGTGACAAAAACCATGAAGGCTACACTTCAAGCTCTGCTTGAAGCTGTAGACAAGTACCCCCAAAAGAAAAAGACCATGTGATTTATAGAAATTAATACATTCTTTGAAACTGAGAAAGGCCTGTGGAATTGCTGGCATTCCAAATGAATGCCTCAGGCATCTTCCAAGAGGACCAATGGTATACCTAACACATTTGATTAATATCTGCATTCAGCTTTCACAATTTCCGACATCTTGGAAGGAAGCAAAATGAATACTCATACCCAAATCTGTAAGTACCCTAATTCCCCCCAAATATATGCCTGATTAGCCTCTTGTCCACAACAGGCAAACTATTTGAGAGAGTTATATTAGAAAGGGAACAGCGAAGAAAGAGGCGTGCTTAATGCGAGCCAGTTTGGATTCCGTACACGTCACAGCACAACATTGCAATGTATGAGGATTAAGGGCCATGTCCAACCAAAGATAAAGATACTGGAGTCAAGGAACAATTCTACGATGATTTTCAAAGAGTGTATGAGAATACCACAAAACATGATGTAATTATACTTGGGGACCTAAATGCCATGACTGGCAAAGAACAAGCTTACTCTCAGGTATCTGAAGTGCACAATTTGCATGACTTTTCAAACCAGAATGGTGAAATGGTGTGCAACTTTGCAATCCAGAATAATATGATCAGCATGAGCACACAGTACCAACACAGAAGAATCCATAAAGGTACTTGGATAGCTCCTCGTGGAGCTACAGTCAGATAGATCCTGTACATATCAATGCAAAGAAAATGAGTGTAGTTGAAGATGCCAGATAAACACGAGGACTAAACTGTGATTCTGACCATTTTCTTGTTAAAAAAAGCAAACAGGCCACGATTGACGCTTTTAATAAATTAAAGGAGGAATCCATAAAATATGTGTTAGTAATCAATGAAAAGAAAACGTGAAATGCACCAGAAAAAAAAAATCTAAAATTGATGATTTAGAGATCGGAAATTTAAAAATTGGTCAAGTGAGATCATTTAAATACCTTGGGGCAATAGTTAATGAGGATAATTCAATAGACGAGATTAAGGAGAAGAGAAATATTAATGAAGAGTACAATCTTCTGGTATACAAGGTGCGCCAATAAAGAAACTGGATTACTTTTATGACTCATTTCCGGCCATGTCGATGACGAAGAGGAGGGTAGGGCATTGACCCGTGGACTTCCCTCTACCGTCACACAAAGTTTCATTCACGCGCATCGGTTAGTCTGGCCGTGACCATTGTGAGAAGCGGATTGTGTGTCTGAGCTCCGTCGGAATAATGCTGAGCGCTAATGTAGAATGTGTTAACATCAAATTCCTCACAAAACTTGGAAAACCTGCCACTGAAACTTACAATTTGTTGACAGAAGTATATGGTGATCAGTCTATCTCGCACACAAGTTTTCGAGTGGTTTAAGAAGTTTATGGAGGGTAGGAAACACATCGGGAACGATCCAAAATCGTCCTTCCACTGCGAAAACTCCAGAGAATGTGGAGAAGGTCGCTAGAATTGTTCGAAGAGATCGTCGACTGAGCATTCGAGCAATTTCTGAACTTACCAACATCAATAAGGAAAGTGTTAGATTTTGCACAATCATCTGGGCATGAAAAAGGTGTGTGCTAAAGTTGTGCCAAAAATCCTTACCCCCCAGCAAAAGGAACATCGAGTGAACTGCTGTGTTGACACTCTTGAAAACATTGAAAATGATCCTGATTTCTTCCAAAACGTAATTACGTGTGACAAAACTTNAACGCGCTATCTGTGAAGAGGTATTTGGCAAAAAACAACATTCCAGTGATGGAACATCCACCGTATTCTCCGGACCTAGCACCGTGCGACTTTTTTCTCTTCCCAAAAATCAAGTCTGCGCTGAAAGGGACCAGGTTCGAGTCCGTGGATGCAGTGAAAGCAAAAGCGACGCAACTCTTGAAGAGCATAACACAAGATGACCTGCAGCACTGCTTCCAACAGTGGAAAATTCGCATGGAGTGGTGTAGGGATCGGGGAGGGGACTACATTGAAGGGGATAACATTTCGATTGTCTGATTTTTTTCAATAAAGGGTTAGAGCATGAATCCGGTTTCTTTATTGCCGCACCTTGTATAATGCCATGTAATAAGTTCAAAGTCAACTGCCACAGCATTGCATTTGATTACTTAGCTGAGACCCTCAATTTTTCACTGGTGAACATATTCTCAAAACACACACATACATAAAGTGGCAAGATGAACTGTTGCCACGCAACAATCGTGAAATAAGCAACTACACAAGTCATTTCTAAGTAATGGCTCCACAAACAAGCATGTTCCGACAACAACAATGGCACTGAAACGGAGGCACAGTATTTTCTATGCAGTCCATGGTGATTTCAATGAAAAACATGTAACATGGTGCTCTGAAGAGAAAAATGCCATTGGGTATTATCTTCCAAATTATTACAAAAATGATATAATTCCTCCTCCATCTCAACCTATGCATTTCCCATACCGAAATTCTGCAGAGGTGGAATTGCTAGACCTTGCCATCTTCAGTAATGTGTTCTCAAATCACTCACTACACACACTATGTAATCCCTCAACATCCGATCACAGCTCCGTCTTAATGAATATACGTGCTCCATTAGAAGCAGATAAAATTAAACTTAATTTGATCTACCAAAAACCTAACTGGTAACTTTTTCAAAATTATTTAGTAATCAATCTCAGTATTCAGTGCTTAGAGGGAAACTGCTCAAAGAACGAGACTGATATAGAGCCTTACTGACACCTTCAACAGAGCCATTTGTTAGGCCACACCGCCGAAAGGAGAATTTTCAGAGCAATGCAAATCGCAAACTCCACTTGTGATCTCATTCAGAAAAGGAACAAGCTTCTCATGCAGTGGGAAAGAACACACGATGTTGCTCTTCGCCCTCTAATTAATTATTTAAAAGAGAAAATAGATCTGTCAATCAAAGATCAATTATTGAAATCCTGGCAGAAGACTTTATAAGGGCTAGACACCAACAACACAAATGATACCTGGAGTATATCCAGCTGCTTAACAAACAGTAATCCTAATATCCCACCACTTACCATTATTGGGAACACTGCGACCACAAGTCAGGAAAAATTAAATGCCTTTGCAGATACCTTAGAACAAATTTTCACTACAAATTCTGATGTTTACCGTACCTTTACAGTTAGCACTGAACATTTACTAAATGTGTTTATAGTATAAACGTTTGGCGGGCACGCGCGGCTCTGCTCCGCGATAATGAGAATTATTGCGCCCGTGCCGGAAGACACGTGCGCCAATCATGGTGAAGTGGCCATTGTTCGCTTATCGATGGGATGTTGGTTCGTGATGGCAGACCTATATGAACTCCTTTAATGAACCAACATTTTGCATCATCACCACATACTCTCTATATAAATCCCTCCCAACATACCAATCACATCCATTATGCATGGGATCTTCACGCACTACAGAACTCTCTGCACGTGTTTCCAGTGCTGGACGGAACCTGCACAGTGCCCACATCAGGAACTTCGTGAGGAAGACACACAACAGAAATTATGCCAAGGGCATCTATTCGGAAGAGAGGATACATACAAAGACTACGAATACGGCTTTCCTGGGGTAAGTCAAAATGGCAAACCAACTACTTTGGTCGAATCAAACATCAGACCCGAAATTGTGGACCTCATTCACAACACCACAGAACAAAATAATAACCCTAGCACCTTGCCGTTACATCCTGATTTGTCAAAGCCAGAAACCTATCTCCAATGACCAGATAGACCTAAATCTCTATCTCCACTACCAACACCACCCAGCAGCAGCGCCAGAACCACTCCTGAACCTCACTTCACACTTCCAGCTCCACCATCACCTGCTAAACAAAAACAGACTATACATCTCTCTGACAAACACATCAAGGAAGAAAAGAAGACAAGAACTATTCCTGACAGCCATTCACATGCTCCAAGTCACTCCGAAAACACTAATCTATCAGGAGCAGATAGCAGAAAACGAATACGAAGAGATGACAACGCCGGACAATGTGACACTCTTGACGGCCCTTCTTGAAACAAAACAACAAAGATCGACATTGATATCAGCAGTCCCTCTACCTCCACTCAAGGACACACAACTAATACATCTTCTAACACACATTCGACCAACTCTGACATCATCTACACATTTATCGACAAGACCAACTTCTCAAACACCCCCCTCCAACCTCAAGAAGGGCCCCAACCACTGCCAGCTTTGACCACGGAGACCACGTCCACTACATCTTCACTGTCTCCCGCACAAACAACGCAAACAGAGCCATCAACAAAATCCTTCAATTTCTTAAAGCAACCTATCCGGGAGTTGCAGAGGCTCATTCTACAACATAACAGGTCCACTTCCCCGCCCGATTCTTGGCGTATCTCATTCGTAAAGGTCTCGCAAAATTCTGTAAATATGGATCTCGAGCTATAGAATTCCTGAAACAGCTAACAGACTACGTAGCTACAGACTACCAATGACTGACATGTTACAAAGCGACCCCTCCAAAAAAGAAAGCTCGCCTATCATCCAACATAGCCATTGGACAAACGACCAAAGAAATACCCACCACAGGATATGGAAAGCACATACAAAAGCAGGTATCATCAGTTCCCTTGCCAATCACCACAACACATATTCATGGAGAAATAGTTCGATCTATTTGGTGTAATATGGACTTTTCTAATACAAATGGCCACTCATATACGATGGGGTACCCAAAAGAAACCGAACTAATTTTTTTGTGGGCAGAGCTTTTGTAGTACCGCATTTTGCCGCTATGAGCGCATAGAGCTAACATTTCTGAGTCGATAAGCCGACTACTGTTGCTTCAGAAGGTAAGGACTAGTTTCGGCAGAGTTTATAGTGACAACTGTTTTGTGTGATCATCGTTTTTGCAATGGCTGATTTTCGTGAACAGCGTGCGGTGGTGAAATTCTGCTTTTTGCTCGGGAAAAGTGGAACAGAAACTCTTGAAATGTTAAAAACGGCGTACAAGGACGATGCTATGGGGAAAACTCAAGTGTTTGAGTGGTTTTCCCGTTTCAAAAATGGTGAAATGTCAATTGATGACAAACCTCGTTCTGGTCGTACTTCCACGGCCCGAACACATGAAAATGTTGAAAAAATTCGTGAAATCATCAAGGAAGATCGACAACGGACCATTGGAGAAATTGTGGAGCTGTCGGGAGTGACTTGGAGCTCAGTTCAGCGAATTTTAACAGAAGATTTGG
>NW_019719372.1:123093-127038 GCF_002891405.2 Cryptotermes secundus | reverse complement strand
GAAATTTTGAAAAGATTGCGCAACAGTTTGCGGCGGAAGCGGCCAGATTTGTGGCAGGCGGGTGACTGGTTTTTCCATCATGACAATGCCCCTGCTCACACAGCCCTGTCTGTACGACAATTCTTGACCAAAAATGGTACGACCCCTGTTCCTCACCCTCCATACTCACCTGACCTTGCCCCGTGTGACTTTTTTTTGTTTCCTCAAATGAAAAGAGACATGAAAGGAAAGCGTTTTGCTGATGTTGCTGAGGTGAAGGAAAAAACGACGGAGGCGCTGTCAAGCATCTCAAAAGATGAATTTAGACAATGTTTTGAAAAATGGAATAAAAGACTAGACTAGAGTATTAGTGTAAGTGGAGAGTACTTTGAAGGGGATTGAAGGTTTGTGCTTAAAATTTGAATAAATAAGTTTAAAAAAAAATAAGTTCGGTTTCTTTTGGGTACCCCCTCGTATTATTCCTTATCAACTACTACAACACTGGACTGGTATCAATCCTAATGAAAATAATTCTATTCAAAACTTCAATAAACTAGTAGAAATATCATACAGCATCACTTGGCATCCATTTACTTTGACAATATTCAACCAAGCAACAAGAAGAAAAAGATTACTACCCAGGGGAGCACAACATATGAAACAATCAACTTCGAGACTTCCCAAAATTTGATGATCTTAACGAATGTCAACCAAACACATAAACCAACAATCAGATGGCCCCAAGAATTCGACCCTCCGGGACACGTATCACTAGGAGATGACCAACAACAATACACAAACTACTGCAAAATCGAAGAGCTTCCCACCGGATGTACCAAAGATTTCACATTCACCCCCGAGGAACTCATTGATGGGCAAGTATGGGAAAATATACTTGCAGAAAGTACTGGAGTCTACTGCGACAGGATGTTTCCCTGTCGCCAACACACACAATCCCTACAAATGCAGGATATGCCTATCGTAACAAACTCAAGTCAGAGGATTCGCTTCCATGGACATCCAATACAAACCAGCATCAATGCCACTCATCAGCCTTGACTCGCCGCACATCCTATCGGAAACAGGCATCATGAAATTCATATACAGAACAAGATGGGACTTCAAAGTGCCTTACACTATACATCCATTTCCAACTGGAAAAGATGAATACAGCTACGGAAAATTTATCATTCCCTACCCGAAAGCAAAACCCACAACAACCACCAAAGCAGAAACATCACTCCAATTCTATGCCATCCCCACTTACAGATAAACTCCCACCAAAGTGGATTAGGCCTACTGGGGATACCACTATATATATATATAAAAAAAAAAGACGGGCTGTCCTGCCTCCTGGGCCCGTTGGAAACAACAACTCCTATATAAATGACAGGTCCTAAGGGTCTGCCATCCAGATTGCGCATGGTGATTGACATTCGAGCATGCAGACAAAGTCATGTCTTGCCAGTGAGCCTGTCACCGATGCATGTATGTGCCCACGGCCGGGCTCTTCGCCCTCTAATTAATTATTTAAAAGAGAAAATAGATCTGTCAATCAAAGATCAATTATTGAAATCCTGGCAGAAGACTTTATAAGGGTTAGACACCAACAACACAAATGATATCTGGAGTATATCCAGCTGCTTAACAAACAGTAATCCTATATCCCACCACTTACCATTATTGGGAACACTGCGACCATAAGTCAGGAAAAATTAAATGCCTTTGCAGATACCTTAGAACAAATTTTCACTACAAATTCTGATGTTTACCTTAGCTTTACAGTTAGCACTGAACAGGTAGTGAATGACTTCCTTAAACACCCACTGACAGTAGGGGTAAGGGCTACAAATCACTCTGAAATCCCTTGGATTGTTAGCTAGCTCAAACCATGCAAAACAGCTGGGCCTGACAGGATACAGAATATAATACTTCAACATTTGCCACAGATAGTTCTCAAATTTATTGCCAAAATATTTAATAGATTACTTGCGCTAAATTATTTTCCAAAATTATGCTTCCAAAACCAGATAAAGACCATATGACCCACTGAAATATTGAGCAATAAGACCACAGAATTCTCTTGGTAAACGTGTTGAGATAATCATTCTGACAAAACTAAATTTCCACCTTTGGGAACTGAAAGTTATCAGAAACGACTAATACGGTTTTAACAAAAACAAAGCTATAGCAACGTTATTCTTCATGCTGAACAATCATTTGACAAGGCTTGGACCACAGGGCTAATTGCTAAACTCATTACAGCCAAAATTCCACCTCCCTTATTTTACATGACTCACAAATATCTCCAAAATCAATCTTTTTTTTTTTTTTGTAATGAATAGATACTCTTATTTAGGGTAACCTACTCAGACCGACTGTCTTCAATATTTATATCAATGGCATTCCATCAATTGAAAATGACTCTTGACATAGCCATTTCAGTCTATGCTGATTTCACGAATATTACCATTCAGTCAAGTAGCATAGACGTAGCAGTTAGGAAGTTAAACACTGCCATAGCCATTCTAGAACCGTGGTTCTGAAAATTAATAATAAAGATTAATACACAAAAATGCACAATTTCACTGTTATCCAAAAGATTGTGTCTCTTTGACCGCAGTACACAGTCAGTGAAGACACTGTTAATTAAAACATAGCTCGGACTAACAAAACAAAGTATCCTGGCATTAAACTTGATTCAAAATTAACATACAGAACCCACAATTCCCACATTCTGTGCAGAGCTAACTGCAGACTGAGGAAACTGCTCCCTATCTTAAAATCCTGCACCACTGACACTAATTTAGTGTTAATAACTTACATATCACTTCTCAATTCCATATTGACATATGCTTCCCCTGCATGAGGCTACATTGCCAACACACCCACAAAAATATGTAAATTAGACTTTTCAAAATAAAATCCTTAGGATAATAGCAAAATTACCAAGAGTGACACCAACTGTACCCTCACATGAACAAACAGAAATGTCATTAATGATGCCGAAACATGTAGTGTGAAGTGACGAGTGAAACTGTATGCACTAAAAGATGGTTAGTATATACACATTATGGATATGAATCAGTGCAACAGGACACTAAAATACAACATTATAAATATATTGTGACATGTTGAGCTATGGATCACCCCTACCTCCCCAGCGGTACGTGGCGGTAACGTAACGCTCGCGTTACTACGGTAATAGGCGAGTTCCCGCCCCACCACTCCCCTCCGCGGTGACGTAACACGCAATGCTACATACCCGTAATCAACTTCCTACTGTGACGTGGCACTCATTATGCAACCGGCAAGCACTGCAGCTATATAAGTGAGCTGCACAGCTGGTACCAGTCAGTTCTACTGTAGCAGTCGGCGACTTCAGTTGTACTGTGACAGCCGCCGAGTTATAACGTGGCCATCGCCGAAGACAGTTCCGAGCAAGCCTACGAGCTAGTGTCTTATCGACAGTTCTCCAGTCAGCCGACTACAGTTGGAGTATAGCAGCCGTCGCGGGAAGAAGATCCGGACGTGTGTGTGATTGTGTAAGTGGGAGCGTGTGATACAGTGATACAAAGCTCCCCTACTGTAAACGTGTAGACTACTGAAGACAGAGTGAACTGATTTGCGCATAGGGTTATAAGTTGTGAAACCCCGCAACAGTGTCAACCGATTAATGCGCTTAGGGTTATAAAGTGTGAAACCCCGCAACTGTGAGATAAGTAATTGTAGCCGTTACTTGTAGATTGTTAAATAAACCAATTAACCATCTCTATGGCGTCTTCAGTAACGAAACACGTTACATTGGTGTCAGAAGTGGGACCCCGTCCTTCTAACTTAGTATTGGCAAAGGACCATGTGATACCCGCACGGAGCGAGGGAATAGTGATGGCTAAAATGAAGAATCACCTGGGAATAGAGAACGGTCTAGTAGAACCAAGCCCCCAGGCCCATCCACCTGAGGGA
>NW_019719372.1:117453-120265 GCF_002891405.2 Cryptotermes secundus | reverse complement strand
GTGTGTGATTGTGTAAGTGGGAGCGTGTGATACAGGGATACATAGCTCCCCTACTGTAAACGTGTATACTACTGAAGACAGAGTGAACTGATTTGCGCATAGGGTTATAAGTCGTGAAACCCCGCAACAGTGTCAACAGATTAATGCGCTTAGGGTTATAAAGTGTGAACCCCGCAACTGTGAGATAAGTAATTGTAGCCGTTACTTGTACATTGTTAAATAAACCAATTAACCATCTCTACGGCGTCTTCAGTAATGAAACACGTTACAATATGTATATTTGTATGCAAGTGTGTGTGTATAGGCACATATGCTCTTCATACACAAATGTCTGGTGATAATCCAGAGTATCCACATAAAAAAAAGATTTGTAAAAACAAACATGTATATTTTTTCAAATAAAGCGAACAGCTGGATGAGGACTAATATTAGGAATGCATATAATGTTGGACAACTGGCTAAAAGTCAGGGTGCATCCGAATGGTCCTGCAACTAGCCAACTCGATCACAGTTTTCCATGGTTTTCCTTGACCCAAGAGGAAATGAACAGCTGGTACCCAAATTCCACATTGCACTACCTGCTTCACATACAGCCCTCCCACTGATAACATCAAAATAAGACCTTAATATAGCCCTTCCAACATCATATAAAAGATTTATTCCAATCATATGCATTACCTCTACAAGAGCAAACGTGCATTGCCTGGGAACATTCAAAACCAGAAATACAGTTTCCTGTCCCCCCCACAAAGCAGTGTTTCTCATGATATCTCCCCACTCACTTTCCCTTCTCTCTCCCTTCCCCCAGTCAGTCGGTGGAGAGAAGTGAGTTAGAGGACTGCTGTGGTAGTTGCCATGAGCTGTTCCTGTGAGAAGCTGGGGACAGTTTGAGAAGCCAGACAAAGGTGAATGTCCACCCCCACCATATATGCCCCATATCCTCCTCAACATATAAGAGAACACTTGACATACTTCAGTCATCTACCACCACACAAACAAGCTACACTGAGAAACAAGCCACAAACTGTGATGCTCAGGGTGAAAGGGAATAAACATTGAATTAGAATCTAAGAATGTAAACTTTACACCACACTGAAGATACATTATATCTCAGCCGTCGACCTTGGACACACATATAGGATCTTTAGCGCCATCAAATGACGGCGAAAGAGTGCAAACCATCTTATACAAGATACTGATACGAGAGAAATTCAACGCCTTCTCGGTGAATCAGGACTTTCAGGACAGCAGCAGCAGCAGCAACAGCAACAGGGTGAAAGGGAATAAACATTGAATTAGAATCTAAGAATGTAAACTTTACACCACACTGAAGATACATTATATCTCAGCCATCGACCTTGGACACACATATAGGATCTTTAGCGCCATCAAATGACGGCGAAAGAGTGCAAACCATCTTATACAAGATACTGATACGAGAGAAATTCAACGCCTTCTCGGTGAATCAGGACTTTCAGGACAGCAGCAGCAGCAGCAACAGCAACAGGGTGTAAGGGAATAAACATTGAATTAGATTCTAAGAATGTAAACTTTACACCACACTGAAGATACATTATATCTCAGCCATCGACCTTGGACACACATATAGGATCTTTAGCGCCATCAAATGACGGCGAATCCAATCAATAAAAAGCAACCAAGGTGTAATACATCCTCAGTACACTAAGTATCCATATCCACACCAGTACCAGTAACAGATATGACATCATAACCTACCTTTAATTACAGGATATCCATCAATCTAAACATACTGACATACGACGACATAACGAAGTACTACATATCTTCCCAATGATATACACAAACAATTCCCACAGGGCCCACATGCAAGTAAAAAGCACCAGAAATTTATAATCACCTAATCATCATAATAATAAGTCTGCCTGAGTCTGCGGTTGCTGTGAGACAGTCGCCCCTTGACAGACGCATGGGAGTCCCCATTGTTCGGGGCTACTGTGTGGCAAAGACTTTTACCAGAGCAACGTCTAGTGAATCCGTGGATAACTGAGAACAGTAGTGCGCATACTATGGATTTGTAAAGTGTAATCACGAGTTGTGTAAGAGTTCAATAACCCCAGTAATCACTCAAAACACTGTCTACAGTCACTCAAATTCATGACAATATAATACATAAATTCAAACAAAACATAAACATGCCAGCCAATTAACTATTCAACATTGTGGCCAAAGGTGTAAAATGGCAAGGAGATATAGGAAAGGCTGGCCTTGGAGTCAAGATGATCAGCAGGCCATTCAGAAACCTAAATGCCAATACAAAATATGAACTCAGGTGAGATGTGCATAGGTGCTGGATATCCAGACCAAGCAATCAAAGCCAGTAACTTGGGGCTTCAGGAGAAACAAGCCTGCTGGAGGTCATCATACTTGGCACATTACGAAGCCGGATTACAGTAAAATTCAGCCCAAAGAGAGCACTACGAGGACACCGCCAAATACTGGCGGCGAAGACAAAAAGAGGTCACCATCAACGCCGAAGGCAGAGACTGCACAGAAGAGAATAAAGTCACTGACCAAAGGTATAGAATGGCAAGGAGATATAGGAAGGTCTAGGCTGGCCTTGGACTCAAGATGATCAGCAGGCCATTCAGAAACCTAAATGCCATTATAAATATGAATTCAGGTGAGATGTGCATAGGTGCTGGATATCCAGACCAAGCAATCAAAGCCAGTAACTTGGGGCTTCAGGAGAAACAAGCCTGCTGGAGGTCATCATACTTTGCACATTACGAAGCCTGATTACAGTAAAATTCAGCCCAAAGAGAGCACTACG
>NW_019719372.1:102802-116793 GCF_002891405.2 Cryptotermes secundus | reverse complement strand
CTTCAAGGACACCGCCAAATACTGGCGGCAAAGACAAAAAGAGATCACCATCAATGCCGAAGGCAGAGACTACACAGAAGAGAATAAAGTCACTGGGCAATCTCTTCTAAATCGTCATTACAAAAATAATTACATAATTTATGCAGCTACAAACTAATAACTGTCCTGTAACAATATGCGAAAGCGATATTGCCAGATAATCCATGGTGGTAGCCATTTTGAGAAGTAGTAGTAGTATGTGAATGGAATGTAGTGAAGATTTCTGATTTCATTAAACCAAATATCATAAATATGGCATATGTAAGTAATGTTAGTATTAACCCTTCCGCACCGACATCCGTGTGCTTCACCGACCCTTTAAATAATCGTATGCCACCGACATCTGTGCAGTTCACCGACCTGCGCAGTGTTAGCTTTGAAGGACGTTGCTGACAAAACGAGGAAAGATATTCCAATTTTCTTTTCAGGAGTACATAGATTAGGGTTTCATCTTTCTATTGGTATATGAGTTATTTATTTTGGACGAATTTTTAGCACGGTATTTTTATTTTGTATCGTTAGTGTAATAGTTCGTACTTTTGTCTCACTGCGCCTAGATTTCATTGAAATTTTTCAAATTCTAAGTAAGGAAAATGTATAAAACTATATATCTTTCGACTCTATGGTCTTTGCTTGTCTATATGAGTCACTCACTGAAACCCCAGACGAAGGTTTTCCTTGAATGGGTTGCTGTACAGTCTGCTGACACAATGAAGTAGTCAAACAAGAGGGTCCTTTTTTCTTGGAACCAAATGCAACCTAAGAAAATAAACTTACGAATGATACAGAAATCTATGATGTCATAACACTTTCTTCTCTCAGTCGCGCCATAACCATGGCCTCTACAAGTAGGAAAGTTTTACAGGGCGATGAACTAGAAGAGTTCCTTGCTCACGACTCGGAAGTTAGTGAGTTCGAATATTCGGATAGTAGTGAAAACAGTGATAATGAAATTGAAGATCAGGCTGTAGTTGATGCTATCCAAGATCTTAGTATTGAAGATGACGACGAAATAGTGGCGAGGGTTCCAGTGGCGGATTCAGACGAGAGTTATTTTTGGCAAAATATGGATAATTATGATGGCGTTCGCGAACGGTTTTCTGAAAATTCAGGCCCGAGAAATCAGTCTGTCAATGTGCTCGATATAGTACAGACATTTCTATTATTTTTTACTGAGGATTTTGTGAACAATATCGTTCAGGAAACAAACACTTATGCGCAACAATTTATATGTGGGAGGGTTTTTCCATTTAGATCTCCAGCTAGGCAGTGGGTACCAGTGACACTAAATGAAATGTATGTGGTCTTAGCCTTGTTCTTGCTGATGGGTATAGTCAATAAGCCAACTCTAAATTCATACTTTTCAACGAAAAGATTACTATACACTCCAGCATTTCCTGATGTAATTTCGAGAGACAGATTCCAGCTTATATGTAAATTTCTCCATTTCAATGACAATACTAAGAAAGATAATTACCTAGGACCTACAAGACTTTTCAAAATTTTTCCTGTCATTCAACATCTCAACGAAAAATTTCAGACACTCTTCTATCCTGGACAAAATATTTGTATTGATGAATCGCTTACACTATGGAAAGGGAGATTGGCATTCAAAATGTACTTGCCACTGAAAGCTTCAAAATTCGGCATAAAAACTTATGAACTCTGTGATTCCAAATCTGGGTATTTATGGTCATTTATTGTTTACACTGGCAGCGAAACCCAACTAAATTCTTCACTGATCAGAGAAAATACCAATAAAACAACATCTGTTGTTCTACATTTGGTCGAACCGCTCCTCCATAGAGGTCATACTCTATGGATGGATAATTATTACAATTCCCCCCAGTTAGCAAAATTATTAAAAAATCATGGCACTGACTGTGTTGGGACCCTTAGGTTGAACAGAAAGGGTGTCCCAACAACTGTAAAAAACACAAAGTTGAGAAAGGGCGAGATCATAGCTCAGCACGCAGGTCCTATAACTGTTCTCAAGTGGCAAGACAAAAAACCAGTTTCCGTGATCTCTACATTTCACAATGCCGACACACAGACAGATATAAAGAGAAACAAAGAAATAAAAAAACCAAAAATTATAATTGATTATAATGAAATGATGGGTGGCGTTGATTTGAAAGATCAGCTTTTACAGTACTACAACGTGGAAAGAAAAAGACTTCATAAGTGGTACATGAAACTCTTCAGACGCCTTTTGAATGCGACAGTGGTAAATGCCATGATAATTTATAACAAGAATCAGGAAAGACTGACAGACCACTTAGCATTCAGAGTAAATCTGGTAGAAGGGTTGCTGTTGAAGTTTACGGACCAGGAGCAGGCAGCACGTAGAGTACAAGGTCGACGTCATTCATCAGATAACACCATCCCCCGGCTTCGTGAAAGACATTTTATTAGTAAAATTCCCCCATCAGGAAAAAAGGCTAGACCACAAAGGCGATGTGTAGTGTGTACAAAAAACAAAAGAAGAAAAGAAACCGTGTACTGGTGCAGTGATTGTGATGTTGGGCTATGTATTGACCAGTGTTTTCAGGATTACCACACCAAACTCAACTTTTAGCAGTTCGAGTGAGTAAAAAAATATTATTTATCATAATTATATTGAAAAATATATATATAGTTTTGTTCTTCGTTTCTTTATGAATATTTCTGTGAAAATTTTACCTCAATATACCAATTTTTGCGAGAGTTACTAAATTTTTCATGGATTAAGTGCATTTTTCTGTTTAATAATTAAATACCCCGTCGGTTTGGCGGTAGGAAATGATTTAAATACTATCCGTCGCGGAAGGGTTAATATTACATTTTAGCATCCCGTTGCATTGAGGAAATATACAGGAAGATCAAAACCATCAAAAAACAAAATGGGCCACTTTTACATAATGCAGAAGAGAAGAAAGACAATAACTCATTCGAAAACACGGAACTTAGAATAGCCTTCTGTACAAAAGGCACAATCAGTAACATTCTGAGATCGAAAAATATGACAACAGTGGCATATATCAAATTAAATGCTTGGATTGCCCTTTGAAATACACTGGTCAAACTGAAAGGACATTTAATTTAAGGTATAAGGAACACATTCTAGCCATTAGGAGTAATTGTAACCAATCTGGATATTCAAACCACACATTAAATACAGGACACTCACATGGCAAAATAACAGACACTATGGATGTCATAAGGATTGGAACAAAAAGCAGACCATCCACCATGGCCTCCTTTCGCTTGGAAGATGAAATTGAGAGCCTGCTGCTCAATGATACAGATTCTGACTGTGCTACAGACGACTCAGAGAGCGGCGAGGAAGAAAAAGATTCAGAAATTGAAGCCGACAAAGACCCATCATCTTCGTCGGCAACCTGGGGACCACCACACCAGCATGGCAGGAGGCGTGTGAATAATTATTCCAGTGGAGCTGTGGGGTTAAATATCAATGAAACTCCACACATAAATAAGGATTCCACCACATTGGGCTCAACAGCAAGACTGACTGACTGACTGACTGACTGACCATCAGTCACAATGTGACTTTGACTTTGACTTGTGAGCTGTTGCTCTTAGAAGCTGGTAATGAAGCCAGGGACTGTTCAGGAACCCAGTGGAAGGACATCTGCCATTGAAGATGCTACCAAGCAATGGCAGTGAAGACATGACTGCGGACACTAGTGTCCCATAATCAGTCAGCACAAGGTTATAACTAGAGGCCAGTTCAAGATCTGGACAACAGTGAGGAATTGGTCCTCAAGGAGGAGTTAAATGTTTGAACTGTTATAATCAAGTGTAAATGTAACTGAGACGTCCAATAAATCCATTCATCCAATATAGAGCCCACACTTGTCATGTGTATGTGACAACTGCTGTCAGAAGTAACTGGATTGGAGTGACTGAATTATTGGGCTTGAGACTGTGTGTGTAGTTATAGTGCCACACTTCAAAAATGGAGCAAATGATGGAAATGATGCTACCTAGGTTGAATTCCCTTCAAGAGACTGAAAGAAAAGTCTTCTGAAAAGAAATGAGGTACATTCCTAGCAATGCCTACAGTCAAGCAATTTACTTAATCCCAGCATGTTGAGGTTCGCCCTTCACCCATGGTGTTGGATCATATGTTGATTGCCTTTATGTAAACATTACAATTTTACACCACAGGATGCAGTGGTCATGCATTACCAGTCAGATTGACCTGACAATCATCAATGCCCATCTCTTATGGCCTACTCTCATGTATGTTACAACAGTATCCAGGACTTTTCAAGAAGTATTTTGCTATGATAACTCAAGCTCAAATCCGGCCTTAAGCAGGCCCATTACATATCACAGTTACCATTAGTTATGACGCTCCCAAATTGTAAGCAGGACAGTTACAGTTACAACAGAGCTCAATGCTTGGAGCTTCTATTAAATAAATCTGTCTGTCTGCTTTGGGTGTCTCCATGAGGTTCTACTGGACCATGCCAAACAATGAGCATACCTTAACTGGTGTCATCATCTCTTGGAGGCTGAAACCCATAAACGTACTTGGCCTGTCAAGCCTTGGATTCCCATGCAGCAGCACTGAAATTCCCAGGTATTACTAGTCTGCACAGGCCGAGTACAGGATAGCACCTTGAGTGGCGGTAGCTAAGTGTACCCAAGGTGTCTCCCTAGAATACAGTTTGGGGAGCAGATCATGAACTCTATCAAAAAGGTCAAGATTGTCTTCTCTTGATCCTTTATATAACAGATATTGACAGAGGGGAGACAGAAATAATGAGGCTCCTGAGGTACCACACGACCCACAAACTGATTAAACACAAAAGGATCAAACACCCTCAAATGCCTCTGGCCATCCCAGGTGGAATCATGGGAAACCCTGAAGGGTGACAACTCCAAGCAACTCTCACCAAGGAATGGCTCTGGCTGACAGAGACTGCACCCCCACTGTGTCACCTTAGATACACTCCCCTCATGTCTGTGTTTGAGGTACGGGAGTCATAACCAAGTGATTCTTCCATTACACTAGAGGGCTAATGTAACAGCTACACTGTCGCTCATTAGTTTAAGTATAATTAGAATTATCAGTAACAAGAATTGTAGACAACAGGTAATAATCAAGCCAGTAGGACATAGTCACCTTCTTGTTTGCAAGAATGGACTTATTCCAAATCTTACTGTTACACAGGAAGCACCCTCATTTTTTTTTCTTAGAAATTTTGTTTCCCAGTAGCACAGCGGCAAACTTCGAGAATTCGAGCACTGGTAGTTCCTGCACATCGTTTTTGAAACCCATGCCAAGCAGGCTATCCGTCAGTGTGCTGTCAAAAACGAGGTTAGGACTTTAAGGGTCAAAGTCCAAAACTACAGCTAGCTGACTGGAGATGCAGAAATTGTGTGAACTCCTAGTTTTCAAAATTACTCAATGAGTGGAATTAAGGGGGAGTGACTTAGCTGAGGAACTGACGTCCAAGGGACCTCAGTGTTTTCAGAGAAGTCAGTCGCCAAGTGAGTGGCCTGCTAACTCGTGAACAATTTAGAAACAAAATCTGTGTCTCCCCTGTTCTGGACAAACCCAAATTCAAAGTGCTAAAGTGTAAATTGTGCTAATAGCATCGTTATACCAGGACTGAGATATATAAGGGGACCTATATACAAGTATCCTTTATATTGACTGTGTGTGTCATCAGGTGAAGGAAAGTGTTGATATCAATAAATGATCATGGTGATTAAGTGCAAAGTAGCATTGAGCCAACTATCCCGCACCCCATCCTGAGCGAGGCCCTATCAAACGCTTTGAGAAGGATCTCAGCTTTACCCACAGCAGAACTAGTTTACTATCACCTTTACCCCCTTTCCAAAATAGATCTCCGACTACTGTAAGCCAACACCATCTACACTTACTGGTGCACAACCTAAGAAGAGAGAGGAGTAACGAATATGTGACTAACCAACCAACAAAGAGGGAGTGAAGATGAGTGAAGGGCGGTGAGAAAAGAAAGTGTCGCTCAACAAAGCAGAGCGAGTGAGCAAAAAATGTGGCGCGACAATGTAGGGGTCCCGATATCTCAGCAAAGGCGGGATAAAGAGGAGAGAACCGCAACACAACGCAACGCCAATAAGGACACTGGTCAAGACCGACGGAGCTTCAGCCTACAGGTTCAACTGCTCCGGCCACAACACAACAGCAACGATGATGAAAGCAACTGGCGACAAGGTCAGTTAAGAATGGCACACAATGGCCAGCAAATCCATCAGGAGTCAAATGGTAGAGACCCACGAGGAGGACCAGGAACTACTGGCAGGGGAGCGTGCTCCTATAAACTCAGGTAATTCTCTGCTCAGATTAGGCAGGGCGGGTGAGATGCCAGAACCCCGCAACATGCGAACCCCAGAAGCCAAGTTAGGGACGAGAGGTCAGGCTAGTGAAATAGCAGAGCAAAATGAACCCAACCCCCTTGTGTGTGTAGATAGTACTACCCAGTTGCAGCAGATGCTACAAGGTTTTTTCGCTAGCATTAAATCAGAGTTAAGAGCCCACCAAGAGTGTGAAGTGCAGACATAAATACTTTAAAACTTGACCTACACTAAAATCGGGAAAAATTCGTTCAATTTCAAAATAACATGAAAGCTGACCTGCAGTCAAATCAGGAGAAACTAGAAAATTTCCAGGAGAAAGTTAGAGCCAATATCAAATTGGAAAACCAGAAGCTACACCAAACTTTAGAGGCCCAGACACAAGGACTCCAGAAGGAGTTCAATAGCAAGTTGGAATCGGAGAATAGGTGGGTGTCTCAGCTGGTTTCGCAGGTTCAGGCCGAAACCACAACCAGGTTGGACCCCGTAAAAAGACAGTTACAGAGCATTAGTATGGAGTTCGACACTAGGCTAAACCACTCCAATGTTAGCACCCAAGTAGTGATAAATGAACTTGCCGACCAAATGCAACAGCATCAATTTGAAGTCTCAATTCAAATGGCACAACAGAAGGAGAATCTGGAAAAATTATCACAGGCGAACACACATGAGGTGGGTTGCCAGTTAGAGCAGATGAACGTGAAGTTGGTAGGGACAGAATCCAAATTGAGCGAAACATCAGACAGGGCAACTTTAGTGACCAAGGCAAGTGTGGTAGTTCACAACGCCCCTTCTCCTTCAGCTGAACCAACAAATAACCCTGCGCTAGGACCTGAAGGGACTGAAACAAGCAGTGAATTGGTCGGTGAAACAGTAAGCTGTACTCACCAGCCAACCATCTACCATACAGTGGCTAGTAGTACAAGCAGTGCGGATGTCTGTGTGAGGCATGCCACCACTACTGAAAATGTTTCATTGTTCGGTTACCTCAACAATTCAGAAGTGCCTTTACCCCTCTTTGACAATGCTTCAGAAACTAACCCTGTTTTCCACCTCAGGTGGTTAGACGAATTCATTAATTTCTGGAACGTTCCAAAGTCACTTGGTTTGGCAATCGCGTGCTGTTCCCTAGTGGAACACTTAAGCAAACAGTGGATTGAGGCTGTAGTACACTAACTGCCCGACTACAAGGCATTCAGAAGGCGTTTTTAGACTGTTGGTGGTCCACATCGAAGCAGTCTCTAGTTAAATGTACTCTCTATCACACAAAGTACGATTGACGATCTGGTTTGAGTCTAAGTGAACACTTCCTTAAACATGTGAACATGGCAGCTTATCTAGACCCAAGGCCTTCAGATGTAGACTTGATCGAGGCCCTGAGGGCACACTATCCAGTGGGATGCAGCGTGCCATGCTCACAAACCAGCTGCAGACCATCAAACAAGCTCTAGATCTTCTCTGAAGGGTTGAGCTGATGGAGCTGTCAGAAAATTATCAGAAAACACACACACAACCCCAACTGACCAGGGAACAACCCGCATCGAAATGACCACAGAAGTCAGAATCAGACACAGGTGCGCTAAGTGCAGTTTTCCCAGTCCCGGGGTCGATCACATGGTTATCGGAGACGAAATAGTAGGAACCATAATTCAGGGAGAGACGGAGAATCCTCAGGTGGAAGCTCCAGCCCCTTAACCCCAATGCACCTTCCTAACAGGGAAGGCAATAACAGGATAGACCTCACGACAATCATTCGGGAAACCATTAAGCGGAGTTATGGAGGGCCGAATGACTCCCGTTAAAGATACCTCAGGTATTACAAGGTCCACTCAAGGAAACCCAAACCTCAGGCGAACCCAGTAGAGAGAGGGAGTCTGATGATGAATGACTTTGAGGAAACAACAGGTATGATAGTATTGTTCATAAATGAGACTAACCTAGCAAACAGTCAAGTCAAAATCAAAGCAAGTGAGTGCAGATTCACTGCCATTCTTGATTCCGGCAGTGAAGTAAACCTTCTGTAGGGACGAGCCTATGAGAAATTAATTGTGACAGGTTTAGTGATCCTCACCCTACCAGTTGAAGTGGTTCTTCTAACAGCATTCGGCAGGCGATCTAAGCGGATTTGTCAGCAGGCCATAGTAGAATTTTCTATAGGCCAAGATGTGTTCGAGACCATCTTCCTAGTTTCACCCCAGCTGAACAATGACGACAATTTAGGTTGCCAATTCTTGAGAGAGATGGGGTTACCATCGACGTCGGCTCGGAGACGTTAAGCTATGTCTGTGATGGCGACACCAGAGGACAGACATTTGCTACCAGAGTCATAGTGCTAGGCGCTTGCAGAATGGACAAGTCAACAGGTCAGCGACCCAACCCTCAATCAGCTAACTATGGCATGCCTCCCCTTTCCAGAGCAGCTGACTGCTGCAGGGATCCTGGACCCAACCCACTATAAGCAGCAGTGAGCCAACTAGTGGCACTAGGCCCAGTCGTTGGATCGAACCAGGACAACTTGACTCTGAGAGGAACCAGGAGTTCCTGATCCCGAACCAAAGAGATGTCAGTTGAGCTCCGGTGGAATGTATGTTCCAGTAAGTGTGGCAGCTTGCAAAAGCCACCCCCGCAGCAGAGCTACTGCTAGCCTGGAAGCCATGCCCACTACTGAATTAGAAGTGAATTAGGTAGGAACGGCCCTGCTACACGGTCAACCCATTCCAGACACAAAAACCCCTTTCCCAGACCCCCCGGTCATTGCAAGCGGCAGACCTGCGCTCCTTAGTAAAGCAAGTAGATAGTCTGTCCATGGCTGAACAAGATGCCCTGACCAAGGTTTTACTCCGGTACAGAGTGCACCTGACAGCACGTCCTGGGAAGTGCAAACTTTTCATCTACCGAATTCAGGTAGACGCTGACCGGACCACATTAGGTCATTTGAGGCAGATTTCATATGGCCTCCGGCCAGCTGTTAGAGAACAGATACAGCAGATGCTTGAGGATATCCCGTTTCAGTTGCCCACAGACCATCACCACTGACCAGGGACGCCGGTTCGAATCTCATCTTTTCCAATTCCTGGCCAGACTGTGCAGCATCCAGCTTTCGCGCACAACCGCCCACCACCCCACAGCTAATGGACTCGTGGAACACTTCCACCGGACACTGAAGGCAGCCATCATGTGCTACGCGGATCAACAGTGGACTGAAGCACTTCCCCTGGTTCTCCTTGGAATCTGCACGGCATTCAAAGAGGACCTGCAAGCGACAGTAGCTGAGCTAAAATACGTCAAGCCCTTAAGAATCCCCGGCGAGCTACTAGCTCCAGCTACTGGCCCTGCTGATCAAGCGCACCTCATCACTGAGCTCTGTCAACACATGGCCCACCTCCGACAAGTCCCAGCAGTATGGCATGGTAGAAGACCTTTCTTCCACATTATGAGATTCCTGCATTTCAAAAATAATGAAGCTCCTCCAAATCATGATGACCCAGTTTATGATAAGACTTAGGAAAATTAGAAAAATCTCTTTACAATCAGAACAAATAATTTTGTGAATTTTATAATCCATCGGAACATCTTGCTGCTGTTCAAGGGAAGTGTGACTTTTCATCAGTATTTTCCAAAGAAACACAAAAGATTTTGCGATTTTCTTGGCGATACATAGTGTGACGTGTTGCGCTATGGATGATGCCCCTCCCTCCCCACCAGCCGTGACGTGCCGAGCGGAGCCAAAGTGAGCTGAGTCCCAGCACGCTGGTCGCTATGCAAAGCGAGTAAACAGTGGTTGCTAAGCAAAGTGGGTAACCAGAGGTTGCAAGAGACAACGGCAATAACAGCGGTACCCATTATGTAACAGGCAAACACGGCATCAGACAACAGTGGTGCCTATTACGTAACTGTTTTCCCGCTGTCCGGCTGAGGGTTTATAAGAGCACTACACTGTCTACAGAGTCAGTTAAGTGTAGCAGCCTACGAAGTGAGTTCTCAAGGCAGTGAGCCATACGAGTTGAGTTGGAATCTAGCCAGCAGTGAGGAGTACGAGTTAGTGTGTGATCAGGAGTCACACAGTTGGAGTATAGCAGCAGTCGCGAAAAGAACCGGACGCGTGTGTTAATCAGCGATAGTTTGTGATAACTGAGAAGTAATTGGGAGTGTGTAATACAGTGACACTTATATAGCTCCTGTACTGTGAATACGTGTAGACTACTGAGGACAGAGTGAACAGATTATTGCTAATAGGGTTATAAAGTGTGAAACCCACCAACAGTAGGTAGGCTGAAAAGTAATGCACACATGCTTGTAGAGCGTGAATGAAATGACCTTCAGAAGCGCGCCAGGTGGCATGTGGAAGTAACATTCCCCCTCAATACACATGCGCAGGTTTGAGGTCGTTGCGTTCATCCTGTGTATTTCGAGAAGCGGAAGTATGGAGACGTGTTCTAGTGCTATGTCAACGCGAGTTAAACAGCGTCCTGTTATCGAATTTTTAACCGCTGAAAAAGTGACTCCTACTGAGATTCATCGTCGTTTAAAGGCTGTTTATAGGTCTACTGTAAATCGATGGGTAATAAAATTTCGTGGTTGCGAGCATGGAAAAGCCATAATTGTTGATGAAACACACGACGGACGTCCGATCACTGCCACAGACGATAATCATCGCAAACTCGTCGACAATTTGATTCAAAATGACCGGCGAATCACCCAAAAGCGTATCGCAAACCATACTGGAATATCCCAGGAACGTGTTGGCTTCATTATTGAACAATTGGGATACCATAAAATCTGTGCACGATGGGTACCACGCCGTCTCACAGACGAGAACAAACAATGTCGATTGGAATGCTCCAAGCAACTTTTTCAGCGCTACTGTGACGAAGGAGAAGACTTCTTTTGAATATTGTGACGGGGGACGAGTCATGGGTCCATCGTTACGACCCGAAAGAGAAAAGAGAGAGCGCTGAATATGNATTATTGAACAATTGGGATAGTTCAAAACTAAAAAGTTCAAAACTCAACCATCCGCCAGAAAACTTTTTTGACTGTGTTTTGGGATGCTCACCGAGTTTATGTGACCGATTTTCTGGAACGAGGGGCAACGGTAAATTCTTCTCAGTACATACAGACTCTAAAACGCCTCCGGCGTCGAGTTTGTCGTGTTAGAGGCAGCCTGGCGCCAATAATCTTGCAACATGACACTTGTGCTTGTCCACACACCTCACGCGCAACTGAAGAGGCTCTGCAAAACCTGAAGTTTGAACCGATTCCACACCCTCCTTATTCCCCCGATCTTGCGATTTGTATTTTTTTCCTCTACTCAAGAGAGACCTCAAGGGTAATCATTACACCTCGGACGATGAGGTGAAGGCAGCTGTCAAGTCCTGGATTCGAGAAAAGTCGGAAGAATTTTTCAGTGACGGAATGAAAAAACTTGTTACACGTTGGGAGAAATGTGTTAGCCTTAACGGTGACTATGTTGAAAAATAAATATATGCTTTTGAAACTTAAGAATTGTACTTTAATGTACTTTTTGCCCAATCTTGCTATTTGTTTTTGTTCGCGCTCTACAAGCATGTGTGCATTACTTTTCAGCCTACCCATGTAATTAATTGTAGTTACGACTTGTAGGTTGTTAAATAAACCAATTAACAATCTGAACGGCATCTTCACACGCTACAATATGATATGACAGTTTGTTCAGGGAAACAGGGGCAAATTGCAACACAAGAAATTACATCAACATTATAGTAGGATATGCTGATGGTCTAGCAATCCTTGTTGGTGGAAAATTACTTCAGGCTGTGTGAGAGGTTTCACAAACAGCTCTGTGCACAGTCCAACACTGGTGTGAAGGAACAAACCTGTCCATCAACACCAATTAAGAAGGTAATTATACCTTTCACCAGGAAGAGAAATATAAAAGGACTTGCAGAACCAAACCTCTTCAACAAAATGCTCTAGCTATCCAACAAAGTCAAGTACTTTGGACTAACACGGAAGAAGCAGCTGGACAAGGTCATCAACAAGGCCTACAACATCCTTATTGGATGCCCAGCATTATATCGCAGAAGGATGTAACTAATTCTGTAAACATTTTGAAGCCTATCCTTTTAAAATGTTTTCCTGCTTGGTCCCTTGGAGAGCTTCTTAATAGAAATGGATCCACTGTATATGTTGCAGATGAGCACCCATGATGACTTTCAAAACCAAATACGTGTGTGGAAGGATCCTGGTGTCACGCTGCTTGTGAGCCTCACTGCGCACTCACCCAGAGTTCTGTACATGGTAGTGTCTCCATATGGAGAAGCAGTTGTGATCGTTGCTGCGATGAGACACTCCGTTTTTGGAACGTGTTTAGGAAACCCCATTCACAGAAGGTGATTACTCAGTTTATTCACTGGGAAAAAGTACTTTTTACGATTCTGTATTTCAGCATCCCATTGGAATTGTTCAACTTAACGTCCATTATTTATCGTCCATCAATATTGCAAACTTAACGTACATTATTTATTGTCCATCAATATTGCAATCAGTTACAATTTTTAAGATGACATGTATACTTACATAAATTTATAACAAATATTTATACTGATTTTCAATTTCTGTTTCAGGAGAATAGCTCAGTCCTGAAGTTGTATACTGCCATCCACTGAGTTCTCAGATATTCCAGTCATTTTTGTAATTTTATATTCTAGTAGGATAGCATTATACTAGACACATCCCGGTCTGCGACTTACACATGGCTTTCAAAATTCTGTACATATATGATTATATAACAAAATTATGCATGCAACAAGTGGATGTCACACAAAATCATGATGATGAAAATGTTCGCAATATTGGACAAGGAGAAGCCCAACACAGAAAGTATAAGAGGTTTCAACTTGGCAGTAGTCATGCATACTACTGTAACCGTACGCATCCTTCACGGATATGTCTTATTTGTTTGTACGTAACGGTTAAGTTTAGCTGTGGAAATGAAATGCCCTGGAGGGATCATGGTCCTCTGAACTGGCCTTTTGTTGCGAGGGACAGAAGGGAGGTTGGTTAGTCCACTGCNGGGGGGGGGGGCGTGTAGGTATCCCTTCTTTCGTCCGTGCCTGCGGAGGTGTAGGACCTTTCGATGGAAGTTTCGAGAAGGTGTGTAGACCGGAAGGGGTCCTTGCGCTTGGTCATGTAAACCCCCAGTAGAAAATTCGAGATCGCTGTAAGAAAGTTTTTGAAAGCAGCGGCGGTGGTAATGTGGTTAGTTAGTGAGTAGAAGCCAGTGAGTGAGGGAGTTCAAGTGAGTAAGGAGTGGAATCGGTAGAAGTGAGTGAGTAATGAGTCAATCGGGAGGTCAGTGAGTCGAGGGAGTAAAAGATCAGTTAAGAGGACAGTGAATAAGCGTGAACTCCGGGAGCATTATCAAAGAGATTGCGAACTGTTAATAAATGCTCATTTATGTAAGTGGACTTCAAAGAAATATTACGCAATCTAGCGAGGAAGAGAAGTTTCTACATAGGATAAATAAAGTTAATTAATCAGAAACTTACGAAACCGAGCAAGATATTTCATTTCCTAAAAACCTGTGCCTAAGTATTAACCGATCCAGCCTGCATCCAAAA